>NW_021635381.1:0-208484 GCF_004799145.2 Neltuma alba
TTTTATAAATCAAATCCCTTCTGAATCTTCAGCTTTAAAGTTTTCTACTTTCCTGAAAGCTTAACTGGTTTAGACACTTTGGAGCTTCAAGGGAATGATTAACTAATGACTTGTGCTGTTTATACCTCATATCCATGGCCTTGTAATGCAGCCTCGCTGTGAAATCCTCTATGATGTATTATTGAATAAGTCACAATAATATTTAATATTACTTGTTCAGAGTGACATCCGCAAGACCCTGCGTTCAGATCACAATTTCATGAATGTGTGCTAAAGTTGGAGTAGATCCCTAGCTTCAATAAAGGTTTTCTGGGCAGAGCTACTGGAATTGGCGACTTCTATTATGAACTTTGGTAAAAATTCTTAGTCTTGGTTCCTTTCCACCAAATACTTCTTCTCTGTGTATTACTCATGTTTTCTGTAGTAATCTTCACAGGCTATTTCTGATAATTTGCAACTTGTAGGAGGGTATGTTGAATATCATAGAAACAAAATATAAATTCGATTACTAGCTAAACTTATTTTGGTAAAGAAACATAACTGGGCCAATTCAGACACCTTGGGGTAGCAAACATAGCAATGAATCTGCATATTTCCAGAGCTGCTTGCTGCGGGAAAGAGTGAGATGTAAAGAATATTTTCAGTGTTTAAGAACCGTGTGCTAGCATATAGTGGCAGGAGACCATTGTGTAAATCCCCGACTATGAGCTTTCAAGTTACACTGCACATACTAACTATCTATAAATTAGTAATCTCAATTATGTTTTGTCTATTCATCAGTAAATCTTTTCACATTATGATATAATCTAATTTCCTATAATTATAAAGCTGTTTTATGGTTTTCATTTTGTATAAATATTTGTCATTTGCTAGTAATCTATCAAACGAAGCGCTGGTCATTTAATAACATCTTTACTAAGATAAACTGCTTGGCTTATCAGGAGTTCAAATAGTGGATATCTGCCTGGCCCGCACGAGCCCACAATGGAGGACTGATCAACCTGCAAAACTCTGTCGTTTACTTTGTCAGCGACGAAAAGTGATCGTGGATCTGTTTTCTGAGGATGATTGTCTGCGTGCTATCAGTAAGCTGAAGGTCTTATATTTCACCTTGCCCATAAATTTGAGATAATATTTGGAGTTATTAATCTAAAGTTGATACAGTAATTAAGACTTTGGTTACTGATTTTTCTTGTGTTGAACTTGTATCCAGTCATAGCGTAGGGCTGTAAGCTTTCCTTTGAGCCCTTTCTGTTCTA
The DNA here is from genome assembly GCF_004799145.2 of Neltuma alba. Taxonomy (NCBI): domain Eukaryota; kingdom Viridiplantae; phylum Streptophyta; class Magnoliopsida; order Fabales; family Fabaceae; genus Neltuma; species Neltuma alba. Next base: position 1,260 of record NW_021635381.1, read on the forward strand.
ATCCTCCTAACCTGTTCTGTGGTTGATATCAAGTCACTAACCACTATACTTAATCTCTTTATTCACATCTAAAATTATTATAATATAAATTTCCTCTAATGTCCTCGTTACCTACACCTAGAAGGGGAACTGATATATATGGTTCTGTCAGGCTACCAGAGCCCCTTTTATGTTGATCAAACTCCAAAATTCAACTTCTATGATAGTGGACTATTGAAAGAAGAATAATCTAGCATGATTCAAAAGATTTGTTTTTTTTTTTTAATTTTAGCTGCTGTTTTTTTCTTTCTTTGATAGAAGCTTGTCTTAGCCTTCTAGTGCTTTCTCATCTCTTTATGCTTCTTTTATCCTAAAGGAAAAGAAATAAAGGAACACAAGAGTTGCATGAGAACTAAAAACTTGATGTTCTCTTAGTAATTCATTGATTTGTACATCCAACCAAGAATCGATTAGTTGTCACATTAGGACCTAACTCTGTGCCTTTCTTTACTTATCCTATGTGGTTATTTTTCATTGCATCGATCGTTGTAGGCAGATGTTTGACTTTTGTTACATGAACTTCAGGTGCGGGTAGTGGTTTTGAAGTTATTTCTGTTGGGAAGAAAAAACTTGTTCGTTCAGTTCCCACTGAGCTAAACAAAGACCACAATGAAATTCTAGAACTTGCTCAGGTTAGAACTGTTTCTTCTGAGTATTGGACTTTTTGACCTGCTGTTGTCATGAATTTTCTTGAACATGCTTGGTAAAAACCCAATGTGTCCATAGGATAAATATCTTAAAGAGGTTAATCTGATTTCTTAAATTAACTTGAAAGCATCACCAAATAACGGTTCAGACCTAACTTGTTGAGGATTCTCTTAGCAGCCAAAAAAAGGACAGTATCAGGAATTTATCCATGACCAACCTTCTTGTAAAATAATCTTAATGAAGTCTGAAGTTTTGATGTAAGAATGAAGGAAAATCCTAACTCTTCAATGGTTATGTCTGACCTATCATGACAACTTTGATACAAGTCATATTGGTGCTAAATTTTATGATGTAAAGTTCAATCCAATATATTGCCAGCGATCTCTTGAGAAATATTCTTAGTGGTGCTCTGGAGCATGATTACCAAAATGATGTCACTGAACTGGCTCGATTAAATTTATGTAAAATTCATATCTGAATGTGGAAAGCATGAACAAACTTAGAATGATCACTTACCAAGTGTAGCAAAAGCCTCCTTGTGCAATCGGTTTGCTAATTCAGAAAGATTTGTTGTCTTCTGACATTTCCATGGATTCTTCTGCACTTCAGGCTCAAGGTTTGTGACTGTTGAGGAAGTGGGGAACGGCTATCTTGGACTCCAGGTCGCACTATCGATGCCCTTGAGACCTTACTTAAAGTAATTTTCTAACCATTTTATTTTGTCAGCTTCTTTCCTTCTTCGTAACTTATTAAAACATGCATCAACCAACCCAAGTTCATGGAATGGTAAAGAATACTTTTTTATTGATGCAGGAAGGACTTGCAATGATTGATGATGGTCATAGAGACGGTAAACGCAGGTACTGGTTCCCTGTGTATCACCCATTTCTTCTCTAATGACCGCTGATTCCTAACATTAGGCTCATCAGAAGAGCATCTGTTGAAGATTATTAAGGACCTGGAATCGCATTGTGCACTTAGTTTGTTACTCCTGTTTTCCTTCTCCTTTTTTCTTTTCCTGAAATGTGTGATTTGTTTTCTGCAATCTGCTGATATATGTAAATAGTATACTGGGGTCTCAAAAAGTATATGTTTCTTTAATTTAAAGAATCGCACACGAGGTTTAATACTGGATGCTTGTTGATTCTCATCTCAAGGCCCCTTGTACTCCTTTCCCAATTGCTTGGAACTAACGAGCACTGACATAACTACAGGACATGATATGATAGGAATACGATACTACAATATCAATATTCAATATATATAATTAACTAGTTAAGGTCGACGTATTGTTTGCCTCTTAGGCAAGTCAGCTTGTGCTAAGCATAAGAGCTATTTAACTAGTTTATATCGATAAAGAAAATTAATTAGTTAGGGTTAAACCCACAACATGTTGTTATACTTTTGATGAGTTTTCATTGTTTTCTGTACTGTACTTTATGTATTTGTAATGTTGGTCCCTATGGTTTCATAGGGACCTGTATAAGAGCTTAATGGTATTATCTTCGTTTATTTAGTGATAACATCGTAAAATAGGTTGACATGGACAGCTGACTAACATGACCTATCAGCAAAGACTGGATAAAAATCAAAACTCAATATAGCGGCAAAAAAGTAGGTTAAACTTAATAAAAATGACGGAAGACAAAAAAAAAAAATTTATTTTGACTGACATAATCCATTTGGGAGAATAAGCAAGCTATCATCAACATCGATATTATTTGCGTGTTTAAAAAAGAAAGAGTCAAGTGACAGAATTTGTAGCTTAAAAGATACCATGACTCATGTATACTTCTTTTGGTTCTTTTTATAAGAGGCGAATAACTAATTTTCAAGCTTAGTAATATATCCCTATTTTATAATATATTTTTATATATAACTAAAGGATTTTATAATGTTTAAAGGGTTTAAAATGCAGAAGATACTTATATTTTGAATTAAGAAAATTATGTAAATTAATTGCTTAAAAGTGTATTTTTATTATATTTTTATAATTTCTCTTTTGAAAGGTATCTTTGTTTTGATTCCGGAAAATATTCTGTTAAGCAAAACATGGACCCTATGAAAACTATATTTGTGATAGTCACGTAGCGTTAAAAGAGAAGTTTCTAATTATCTAATTGGAAATTATTTAAAATGTTCAGCTAAAATATCTCTTATTTTTCACCACAAATTAAAGAGTTTGAATAATTAATTTCTTTTATGAATAATTCTTTTATCATATTGTGAATTTGAATAAATATTTTATTCATATTCCATTATTCATTTAATTCTCCAAATAGTCACATTATCATTTTTATCCTCTTTCTAAACCCTAACCCTAATTCATCTTACCACCATATCTTTATTCAAATTTAAAATATTATCCTTTTATCTAATATTATTTAAATTCAAAAGCTTTTTTCCTTTGGCTGCCATAAAGATCATATCAAACTCAGAGAATTCAAATCCAAAGTTCTATCAAGATTATAAGATAAAAGAAGATAAAAGATCAAACTAGAAGTCTTAAGGATTTCCTCATCCAACTAGGATAAGTTCAAGTGCTATAAAAGGGGATTAAGGAAGCCTTAGAGAAAATGAAGCCATCTACACTACACAAGCACAAGCATATATTTGGTTGCCTCTTGTGTTTAGTTGTTTTACTGTCTTCTTTTTATTATTTTCTTTTTATCATTATGGTGTTATCTAGTCATATGTGTGGCTAGTTCTCTTTTTTCCCAAGGACAAGATAGCGTGACTTGAATTTATGTTTATATTAGGAAACTTGTTAGTTTTTCATATTTCAATCCACTAGTACGTTGCTTTTATGAATTTCCTAGGTTAGGATTTTGATTTCTTTGTGGACTGATAGTTGATCTGTGTTTTAGTGGAACAATTATGTTTTGAAGTTTTCAATAAATATATTTTCAGTTTCCTCATATTTCTATAAGTGTTTATCTTTATAGATTTCTATTTTGATTTACTCAAGTAATTCATGCTCTAGGGTTTTTGATAGACAACTCTCTTCAAGGAAGAAGATATAATTGTTTAATTGAATTCACAAGTTAAGTGGTTTTTAAATAAATAATTGAAAGGTGATTATATGCTAGCTTTCTAAGTATAATTATTAATTAATTAATCACAAGTTAGATGTTATTTAGGGTTTTTTCTTTTGACTTAGTAATTGCTTTTATACAAACTTCTCATCTTTTTTAATCGTGATAGCCACTCATCAATGTCCTTCGGAAGTGCACCATTTTGATAAAGTCTTTGTTCCTTTTGCTTTCTTTTAATTATTGTTATTTCCTTTTATTTTTCTTAATTTATTTTCCTACAAAAATCAATCAATTTTCTTTCCTACTACTTTCTTCTCTACATCACATTTTTTCTCAATTAAAAAGGTTTTCAAAATTTTAACAAAGCTCCTCATAGAGAGAGATGACTTAGGTTGATCTCTATACTATATAGGGTTAATTTAGTTAATTAATTTGAGAGCTTACACGACAGGACAATCAAATTTTGGCACTGCTGCCGGGGAGCCAAGTTTCTTTTGACTCTTTTTTAATTGTGAAACTTGATATTTCTTATCTACATCTGCATGTGTGTCTTGTTTTCTTTCCTCTTCTTAATGTGTAGTAGAGTCTTAGTGTTTTCGGTTTGATAATTTTCAAGTTATGCTTACTGTTTACTGGAACTATCTTCGAACGTGCTCAGAAAAATTCAGAAATATTTATATTGCATGTTTTTTATGCTCTAAGCATTTTTAATAGCTTTAGCTATTAGGTCTGATTGAAACTTGCCAAATTCAAATGTTTTCATAACATTTTCGGTTTGTCTTAATTGTTTTTCATTTCCCCCCTCTTTTTATCCTGAACATTAGCTACTAAGGATTAGGTATATTCAACATAATTAATTATACTTTCATGGCCTGATATAATAACAATTACCATTTTAATTATCATCTAACTATGCCCTCTTATTCTTTTACAGATTATAGCACTTTAAGGGCTCAAGCATGATTGCTGATTTCTTCTATTTCACAAAATAATCATGAACCATTTTTTGAATATTGGAACTAATTCCAAGGTGTTTTGGATAAGTATCCATATCACCAAATCCCTGAGGAACAACTTGTAATATACTTTTATAAGGGATTGAAAGAGCAAGACCGAAAAATAATAGATGATGGAGTAGGAGGAGACTTGTTAAATCTAACTATTGGCAAAGCTTGGGAGATTTTTGGGATAGCCGCTATAGACAACTACCAATACACCATCCGGATGAGTCAACCAGCCCAAAAACCATATCATTAACCACTCTTTCTACCACATAGATCCATTATGAACCTCCTTTTATCCCATATGAACCACCTTATGAAAGTATGCCATGTCAAGAATCTCCTTTGGATGTGGTGATGAGAGACATCTAAAAATTAAATGACCAAATGAATAAATTTGCACTTGAAATAGACAAAATGGCTGAGCTTCTCATGAACACTATACAAGAAAATCCATCTCCAACACCTACCTTTGACATACGCATGCAAAAAGAGGAGGAAAATCAAGTATATCTTCAAATTCCAAAAGAATCTCCTCCTTCTTTCGGTAATGTATCTCCTATCCTTGAAGAAGTTGATCCTTTTTGGATTATTACTTTAATTAATGAAGCAAGTGAAGATGAGGTTGATGAGGAAATAGTTGTTGAGTCACCTCATATGTTCAAAAACGCTATACCTATTGCTTCTAGTAGTGAACATGCTACCTCCACATCCTTGTATGACTATCCAAATGTCAACTATGCTTCTCTTCCTAGTGCTAGAGATGATAATAGTACTGAAGTCAAAGAAACTATTTTCACATGTGAATTTGATAAAGAAAATGCTTCTACTCCTGATCATGATGTAGTTTCTTGCACTAGTAATGTTGTTAGTCATAAGCATATTATTTGAAAAGGTTGAGCCTCATTTGAATGCTAATATTGATAATAAAGATGAGAATACCCATAGTCTTGAGGGTCATAATCCTACTCATTCTATGAAATTACTTGAACATAGTGACATAAAAGGGAAGATCCTACAATTTCTCCTAAGCAATTTACACATGCTAATGAATCTTTCCAGCAAATTCTTTCTTGTGATTTGCCACCAGATATAAGCATGCCTATTATTGATATAATTACATATTTGGAACCCAAGGCTGTTACTGAAGGGAGTCTTATTGATTTTATTGGATGAGAGAATTATCTTTGCTTATCTTATTATAAACATCTCACATCTTTAACTTTGATAAATAACATAGAATGCTTAAATTCTTTTCATGGGTTTAAATATTTTGATTCTAGCCCTTTACTTGGTGTTGGAAAAGGCATTGCTTTGGATTTGTTGAATTCTTTGCAGGGACTTCACTTGGGAGACTTCTATAGTGCTTACTCTATTTACTACATTTTGGCACCTCCACAAATTGACTCTGAGCCACCACCCCAAACTACTAGAGAGGGCTATAAAAAGAGGATCTGCTTGAGTAAAAGCATGTTTCTCATCATAGAGATGAGAATTTCAACTTCGAGACACTCAAGTGGCATAAATGCACTAGGTTGTCTCTTTCTTTTTCTTATCTATTTTTGATATATTTTGAGCCTTATTACTTAGGATAAGTGTGGAGGGAGAGACAATTTTAGTAGGAAAAAAAATAGTAGTATTTATTATACTTTATGCAAGTAAGAAATCCTACATATTCATTGTTAGCTGTAATAATTTGATTAATTATTATTCTTAAGGTCAATAATTGAAATAGGGGAATTAATGTCTTGTGATTAATATGCTATTCAGTTTATTAATGTGAATTACTTCATGAGTAATAAACCCTTATTGGAAGGTATTTTGAGCCTAATTTTTTCTTTCTTGTGTGTTTTCATTTGTTTTAGTTTATTCTTCAGGACTTGTCTTAATTCTTTTTATAGCTGCCTAATTCATGTGTAATTCTTTAAAATGATTGAGGCTTTCATATTCTAAACACTTTTATCTCAAATGCAAGCCAAATTTATATGTTATCCATAGTTACCCCCTTTGAGCCCAATGCTTTTCTTAAATTCTATCTTATAGTAAGTATATATGTTTGTATATAACTCATTCTCGTGACATCTTTTTATGCAATTCACTAAAGTGCATTATTTTTTTTTTTATTGTTGCTATTGCTCTTATATATTATGAGGTACAAACAAAAAAAAAAGGAAAAAAAAAAGAGAGAGCGAGAAAGAGCAACAAAAGAAAAAGAAAAACGGATAAAAAGAAAAAAAATATAATGCTCCAAAAAAAAAATAGCAAAAAAAAAGAGGAAGGAAATACCTCTTTATTTCTTATAATTAACAACATATTCATTTTCTATACACTATACATATAACATAAAGATGTCATCTATTTTCTTCTACATGCATATTACTTACTGTTCATCGTATTCCATTCCATATGACCTATTTCCAACATTACAAGCCATAAAGACCTTTTGATTTCTGAATGCACATGTAACTGGTGGCGGTAAATTAGGACAACTACAAGCTTATGGTAGGGTGGCTAAACAAGTGAACCGAGTGAAACAAATACCCCATATGGGAGAGATGAGCGATGCAGACATATTCTAAGTGTTCTCTCATGCTTTGTTCCCATTAATTTAACTAAATATCAATTTAATCAATTTGCATTAATTTATCCTATGACTCTTACTAATCTAATGGATATAATCGATCAGATTATTGCTTTTGTGCTCGAATATTGTCTGACTTTCTACCTGCTTAGTTGATTTAAATAATTTCATATTTTATTGCTTTGCTTAGGAGTGCAAAGGATTCATTGTGGGGGACTTTGATATATCCCTATTTTGTGATATATTTTTATATATAATTAAGGGATTTTAAAATGTTTAAAGGGTTTAAAATGCAGAAGATACTCATATTTTGAATTAAGAAAATTAGATAAATTAATTACTTAAAAGTGTATTTTTTATTATATTTCTATAATTTCTCTTTTGAAAGGTATCTTTGTTTTGATTCCAGGGAGTATCCTATCAAGCAGAATATGGACCCCATGGAAACTATATTTGTTGCAGCCACAAGGCATTAAAAGAGAAATTTCTAATTATCTAATTAGAAATTATTCAAAATATCCAGCCAAAATATCTTTTATCTTCCACCATAAATTAAAGAGTTTGAATAATTAATTTCTTTTCTGAATAATTCTTTTGTCGTATTTTGAATTTGAATAAACATTTCATTCATATTCCATTATCCATTTAATTCTCCAAATAGCCACATTATTATTTTTATCCTCTTTTTAAACCCTAACCCCAATTCATCCTACTACCATATCTTTATTCAAATTTGAAATATTATCTTTTTATCTAATATCATTTAAATTTAAAAGCTCTTTTCCTTTGGCTACCATAAAGATCACATCAAACCAAGAGAATTCAAATCCAAACTTCTATCAAGATTACAAGATAAAAGAAGATAGAAGATCAAACTAGAAGTCTCAAGGGTTTCCTCATCCAACTAGGATAAGTTCAAGCGCTATGAAAGGAGATCAAGGGAGCTTTAGAGAAAAATGAAGCCATCTACACTACATAAGCACAAACATACACTTGGCTTCCTCTTATATCTAGTTGTTTCACTGTCTTCTTTTTATTATTATGGTGTCATCTAGCCATATGTGTGGCTAGTCCTCTTTGTTCCTAAAGACAAGATGGCGTGGCTTGGGTTTCTGTTTATATTAGGGAGTTTGTTAGTTTTCATATTTCAATCCACTAGTATGTTGCTTTTGTGAATTTCCTAGGTTAGGATTTTGATTTCTTTGTGGACCGATATTTGATTTGTGTTTTAATTGAACAATTATGTTTTGAAGTTTTCAATAAATATATTTTCAGTTTCCTCATATTTCTATAAGTGTTTATCTTTATAGATTTCTGTTTTGATTTGCACAAGTAGTTCATACTCTAAGGTTTTCGATAGATAACTCTCTTCAAAGAATAAGATATAATTGTTTAATTGAATTCACAAGCTAAGTGGTTTTTAAATGATTAATTGAAAGGTAATTATACGCTAGCTCTCTAGTTATAATTATTAATTAATTAATCACAACTCAGATGTTATCTAGGGTTTTTTCTTTTGAATTAGTAATTGCTTTTATACAAGCTACTCATTTTTTTAACCGTGATAGCCACTCATCAATGTCTTTGGGAAGTGCATCATTCTGGTAAAGTCTTTGTTCCTTTTGCTTTCTTTTAATTATTGTTATTTCTCTTTTATTTCTCTTAATTTATTTTCCTACAAAAATCAACCAATTTTCTTTTCTACTACTTTCTTTTCTACATCATGTTTTTTTCTTAATTAAAAAAGTTTTCAAAATTTTAACAAAGCTCCTTATAGAGAGAGACGACTTAGGTTGACCTCTATACTATATAGAGTTAATTTAGTTAATTAATTTAAGAGTTTACATGACAGGGCGATCACTTAGAAAATATAGAGTTAAAATTAGTTGGATTAATAAATATGTTAAAACTTTGCCCAAAAAAAATAAATGTTAAAAATTTAAATTTACTTGCAAAAATATTATCAATTAATAATTGGTTTTTCGCTTTTAATAATTGCTCAAATACTCTTTTTTAACGAGCATATAAAAAGAAAGTTTTAAAAAATGCTCAAGTGTAGAAGTTTTTTTTTTTTAATTAGCAGGACTAAAAAAAGACCACACAGTATTAACTTGTGTATAGTATTTATAAATGATTATGAATTAACTTCACATTATCTTACTTTTGAGTAATTCAATGGTTGTACACTATCTTCTAATATCTCTAATCTAACTACTGAAAAGCTCACAATTGATATGGGATATCTCTAATTTGGAGGTCTTCGATATAAGAAAATGGTTATTCTTCCTTAATGGGTCACAAATTGAGATTTGTTTTTACAAATACCAGTATAAATATTAAACTTCAACCTTTCTTAATTATTACTTCCAAATTTAATGAAAGACATAATTGAAATGATGTAACTAATGCCCTAAATAAAAGTCATATGTTACTCATAATTTAGAACAAAACAGCTCTTAGAAAGTTCTCTAACTAACATGTACAAATGGGGAAGAAAAAAGACAGGAAAAGGGCCGAATGAAAGATTAAGTAAATTATCTCCAAAAGACTAACATAACAAAAGATAGTGGATGATAAATTTTGGGCCATCAACATGTACATCAAAATTACATTTATATACACTACAAAACAAAAAACTCTTCTTTTTTTTTTGGGTAAAAAGTCAACATATCATTAAAATGAAAAAGTGTCACAAAGTTTCAAAACAAATAGAACAACAATTATCCTAAGTGAAATTTAAAAACAAAGAATTAGAAACTACCCTAGAATTAAATTCCTTAAAACAAAATAAAAAGAAGTAAATATCCTTCCAAATTTGATTGATGAAGCTTCTATTGAAACAACTAATTGTCAAAGAGTGGTGCTCATTTTCCTCCAAAATTTCAGAACTCATTAGCCATAAAAGTGTTGCCCAAAAACAAATCTAGAGAAGCATTTGACTCTTATAATCTTTACTTCTCGAAAGGAAAGCTTGCAACGAAGATTCCTAAAAGCAAATAAATACTCTAACAATGTGATATCCTATGTTTCTTGTATATATGAAGAATGATATCATAACCCAACAAATTAGGAAAAGGACAATCTCCATCAGCTAACTGAGAAAAGGAAATTATAAGATTTTGAAGAGAGAAAAAGCTAGTTCGTATAAGGTGACACAACCATTGGTTTCTTTAAGCATATCTTGCAGTGAAATTCTCCCTCCTTGATGAATGATGGAATTTCTCTTTCTCCATAAATCATTCAGTAAACAAGTGATTCTCTTAGCCATATGTTTGTGACCATCTCGAACAAAAGCCTAAAGAGTTTGCTTTAACCGTTCCACAAAGCTTTGAAAATTGTTTTGTTCCATTCTAGCAATTAAACTTCCAAACCATAAAACTCCAGTGAAAGGACAATTAACAAATAGGTGCTCCAAGGATTCTTCAATATCACAACCAGGAGCACTTAAACCAGAGACAAGCATATGGTTAAGCTTAAGCACATCGCAAGAGGGGATTGCATACCTGATTAGCTTCTATACTAACAAAAGTAATTTATATGGTAGAGGAAACTTCCATAAGAATTGCCAAAACTCATCCAAAATTTGATTATCAACATTCATCAAACAATAAGCTCCATCTTTTACTTTATAAATTCCTAGAGAATTACCTTGGTAGAGTAATTTATCCTTGCTACTTGTGAAAGAGAGGGGAGTTAATAGAATAGATTTAGCAATTGAAAGGTGATAAAACTGATGACTTAGAGAAGTATTGCACTTAACTGAACACCAAGAAGAGACATTATGCAATAAAAGATTAGCAACATGTCAAATATCTGGCATTTGTGCTGGATCTTGCTGCATTGGCAATCATAAATGGTGATTTAAAGGAATGAATAATTTGTCTCCCACTCTCCACTTGAGCTTAGATATTATTAACCAAGCATTTTCAATAGTACATTTCCAAATCCAAGAGGCATTATAAGGTTTCTTAATTAGATCAGAAGAACTCAAATCAATGTTTTTAATCCTTAAGGAGGAAGCCAGCGGAGAAGGTTCTTCTTCTATAACAATTATCTAGATCAAGAGCTTTATTCATAACTATGGGAAGTCTCAGTCCCAAACCACCATGATCAACTAGTTTAAAAAATTCATCCCTCCTAGGAAGATGAGGCCTTCAACTATGATTCAAATTGTCCCCAAAAAAAAATTAGCACGGTAAGCATCTATTTGATCACAAATGTGCTTTGAAAGTTTGACATAGGAGAGAACATGAATGTTGACAACTACAAGGACCGATTTGATGAGGGCTAATCAAGAAGCTTGAGATAATAGTTTGGTTTGCCAAGAAGCTATTTTATGCTTAACTGCATTCATTACTCGAGAGTAAATATGATATTTACTTCCTCCTGGATCAATCTAGGTTCTGAGGTATTTGCCAAGTTTAGAATCAAATCTAAAGCCAAGAAATTTTGACCAGGCTTGCTTAGCATTGTAAGGCAAATTAGGACTAGAGATGAGAAATGATTTCATCCTCTTACATTCTTGCCTAGACCAATAACAAAACATGTTCAAGGCCATTTCAATTGAAGAAAAAACTTTATTAGTACATTTAAAAAGAAAATGGAATCATCTGCATAAAAGAAGTGGGATATTAGTTGTGCTCTCTGGTAGATTTTAATTCCCTTCCATAACTTGAGTGACTCTAAAAGAGAGATCATATGAGACAAAACATTAGCAGACAAGATATAAATATAAGGTGAGAGAGGATCAGCTTGTCTAATTCCATTTATAGGTTAGACCGCTGCAGTTAAGGAACCATTAACTAAGATTTGGTAATGAACTATTGATAAACATTGTCTTATTAGCTTCACCCACTAACTTGGAAAATTCATTCTAATCAAAATTCTTGAGATAGAGTCCCATGAAAGCCTATCAAAAACTTTAGAAAATCTATCTTTAAAGTTGTTATTTTCTTTCTAAGAAATTAAGTCTGTTGCCAACAAAATATTGTTTGAGATTAATCTATCCTTGAGAAAAAGCACATTAGTTTGGAGCAATGATCCTACCCAATACTTGTTTATGGCAATTACTAAGTACCTTTGAGATGATCTTATAAGCCACATTACATAAACTTATAGGTTTGAAATCTCTAAGGTTTTGTGGCTTCACAATTTTGGGGATTAGAGTGATGAAGGCCTTGTTGATACTTTTGAGCATGAATTTTGAGTTCTAGAAATGTAAGACCATTCGAAAGATATCATCACTTATTAAATGCCAATGCTTTTTTTAGTAGAAATTGGCATGAAAACCATCTAGGCCTAGGGCACTGTCCTTCAAAAGACAAAAAATAGCTTGCTTAACATCTTTCTTCAAGATAGGAGCCATTAATTGTTGAACTTCCAAATCTGATAAAGAAGGAATAGGTATATGAGAAAGCCCCTATTGAATTTCTCCCAGTGAAGCTTAATTGTCCTTTCTAAAAGTAGAGGTAAAATGTTGATGTGCCATAAAGGATATTTCATTGAGGCCTGAAGTCAAACTACCATTAGCATTTTTAAGAGCTCTAATTTTGTTGTTGGTTGATCTTCTATTAACAATAGCTTGAAAATATTTAGTGTTACGTTCTCCTTCTTTATACCATTTGAGTTTTGCTCTCTGAGACAAGTAGCTAGCTTCATAGTCTAGGATGAATTCCAAATTATGGTTAGTATTTAAAAAAAGCATTAGATAGCTCACTAGAATATTGGCCAGAAAAATCAAATTTCAGAGAAATATCATAAAGGACTTGTTCTATATCATTAACCTTTTTTGAGAGATTCCCTATAGATCTGCTCTAATTTGAGAGTTTGAAGAGTTACGCTTAATTTAATCGGAACCACAAATGAAGGGGATCCTTAGACAAAAGTGTGCTAACAATTTCAAATAATATCCTTGCTTTCAAGAAACTAAAACCAGATATCCTCACATCTAAGAATCTTCTTCCTCTGCATATAATTTTTAGTTGCAAATACTATCGAACTGCGATCAGAAGCTGCTATTGGTAATGTTAGCACAAAAGAGGATGGAAATAATTACAGCTAGCCAATATTGCAAATTGCCATATCCAAACACTTTAAAATGATATCTAAACTAACCTCATTATTAGTCCAAGTAAAAGAGGGGCCATGTGTAACATCTTAAATTTTACTCCACGGACTTAAATATTTTTATAAAAAAAAAGGGTTCCAAATTGTTATTTTCTCCGTTTTATTTTGGGTCTTTAACTTTAGTTTACCCCGAGTGACTTCTTTTTACCTTCTCCCGTCGTTTTTTTCCTCTTCTCCTTCTCTCTCTTTGCGTTCATTCCGCTTGAGGCATCGCTCATCTGCTCTCCCTTCTTTTTTCATCGTTTCAGATAGTTTTGGTAAGTAAAATTACTTCTAATTACAAAACTTCCTTTATAAAAATTGTTCTACTCAGTCAGATCTACCTAATGATGGTAATTTTGTGTTGCTTAGAGAAAATTTTTAGTGTAGAGTTTGGAGAAAGTATTTAGTTTTGATGAGTGTTAATCACAGTATTGTAGATCTGTTATAGTAGATCATTTCTACCGGTTTAGATTTGTCTATTTATTGATTTTGGTATTTAAAAATTAATTTTTAATTAAAAAATATGTTATTTATGATATATATATATCATATTTATACCGATTAAAATTAAGTTAAATAATTTATTTGGGTTGCTTGATATATTCTTAAAATTTTAATCGGTTTAGTTTTATTTATTGAGTGACTAGAGGTTTTAAAATAATTATTGTAGTTAAAGTTTCTTATTTATGGGGGAAAAAAACATATTTATGCCATTAAAATCTTGGTTTGATTATTTATATATATAAATATTTGAGACACTATTGAATTTTTGATGGTCCGGTTTTGAGGCTTAAATTTTAAATGTGATTTTTAGAATTTAGAATATACTAATTTCATATTTAGAAATTTTAGAAAATTCTTTTTATTAAAGTAAATAAGTTGAGGGATGTAAATAAATAATTTGGCTTGTTAGAAAATTACCAATTAGTTCTAAAGTACTTAATTTTGGATTATAAGAGTTGTGAGAATTTAGAATGATAATTAAATTAAATTAGGAATTTAACTAATATATATAAGCTTAATTAATTAGCTTATATTAATTTGTGGTTATATTAATGGTGTAGATTGATTATTGAATTGTTGGTTTGAGCACGGGGTTGACTTTGTAGTAATTCTTTTTATAGCCTTGGTGAAAGGTAACCACTTTCCACTTGTTATGTATGCTTGTATGATGTTTGTGAGTGATTTCGAATTATATGAGATTCTTGAAATGTCATTGAATTATTATTTGAACAAGGAAAGGCATCATTGTTGAAATTGCCTTGAGATACTTTATGTTATTGAAAAATAGTATGAAATTATGAATTTATAAATTTGTCATGTGGAACAAGAATTTATTGAGAAATGGTTTGAGGATTGATGTTGATTATTGAAATTTCGAAATCTCGATTTTGGTAAATGTGAAAGTTATTATGTTATTGGTAAATGACTATTCTCATGAGTATAAATACGAGAGGGGACGGTGAACGTTGATTGGTGGGAGACATGTTATAGGGAGAATAAAGGGGTGGATTTTTGTACATATTATAGAGGTAATAAGGTGGGAGGATGCCAGATGTACACTGGTTGATCCTTTGGCCCTATCATGTGTTGTAGGGCGTATGACACCCCGCTAGTGGACTAGAGGGGAACCCATGGTCTGATCTTGTGCTCTGTGATTTTGGCCTGTTCACATCACTTATTGGTGAGCTTATTATGTTGAACTACCAGTCACATGGGACAGTACTAGCCCATGGGTTCAGTCAGAGGAAATAAGGTGTGAGGAAATAAGGTGGAATTAAGAGTGAGATATTGCATTTTGATATGTATATGTATATGTATATATAACCATGTGACAATTGTTAATGTTATGATTTTAGTAACTGTTCCACTTGACACCTCTCAAGCACTTATTTGTATGCCTAATGAGTAGGATTGTTGGTTACTGAGGCTTTTGTCTCACCCCGTGGTTTAACATTTTCAGATAATAGCTCTAGGGCTGGTCCGTCAGGGAAGGCAGCGAAGGCTTAGCTATCAAGTTTATCTTGTATAGCCTCCTTTTAGTCATGTGATGAGTATTGTATATTGCCACATATAGCTCTTTTTGCATACTCTGATTTAATCGAGACTTATGGTCTTAGTTACTTTTGTTGCTGGGTTGCTTGGGTCTGTAAGCTGTGAACCCACAATAACTTTTGAAAGTAGTTGACTACTGTTGGTTTGGACAAATTTTATTCTGAAAATATCATGTTATGGGCTTAGAGATGAATTGTGATGTGCTGGGCTTTGTAAAGCCCAAGGCCCAGTTATTGTGAAATATTATTAGTTACGGTATTCATATAATTTGCTTAGTAAAACTCTTATAATCATGATAGACATTTTGAATAATTAGTTCAAGTTTTTTTTTATCATGATTAACATTCTTGGCGAATCAAATTTCTTTTTATAACCCTGGTAGCCTTTTCAAATATTATACTAAGATTCTTTTCTACCATGGTTAGTGTTATGAAATTTGGAGTTTAAAAAGGTTAGTAACAGGTTGGAGATAACTGCTGTTACATTTTGAAAAGGTTGGAGATAACCGATGTTACAATTTTGGTATCAGAGCTTAAGATTCTGTAACTTGTGTTGCATTACATGTAGTGGCAATATACAAGGTTCATACATATCCTTCCTTGTTAGTTGCAGTGTTTGTTTTGTGTTGCGGTGCTTACCTTTTATGGTGGCTTGTATCCTTAGGCGGGGAGAGATGGTAAGCTCTGGAAGGATTGATCGTATTGAAAATCAGGCATCACCTTCACTTGAACAATCTCAACATCAAAGTGGAGAGACTCCTTTGACACAAATGATAAAGATGAGGATTACCGTAGAGGACGAACGAATAAGAAAATTTGAAGAGGACAAGGCTAGGAAGAAAGAAGAGGATGCAAACAGCAATAATAGAAGCCCTAATAGAAATCGACACGAGGTTGTGAGCGTTGAAAACTCAGGAAGGTTGACTAGTTATGATGGTGTAAGTACCAAAAAGGCTGAGTAGAGAGATGCTCAGGGACAACACTCTGCTCATGTGGGGCCTACTGGAGGAGTTGGTAAGAGGGTAAATCAGAACTTAGGAAGCTCGCGGAGGAATAGTACTGAGATCCAAAAAGAACTTGCCCGACATGGTTATTTACAGAGGAAGCAAACTCATAAGAGTCATAAGAATCTAAAAGAATCTGCACGATTGGGTTACTTACAGATGAAGCAGACTCAGAAACGCTATAAGAGCTTAAAAGAATCTGCACGATGGGGTTACTTTCAGAGAAAGCACCTTAAAAAGAGTCACGCTGGGGGAAGCCAGAACCCATATCATTGTTTTTCTTTGTCCCAATCTAGTGATGGTAGACCCTATCAGAAATGTGGAAATATGCATTTAGGACAATGCTAGGAGTGTTATCGATGCCACAAGTTAGGGCACATCGTCCATAATTGCCCAGAGGCTAGACAGATCCCTCAGAGCAATCATTCTTTTGTTTCAGGACATGTCCTTAAGATGACACAAGAGGAAGCTGAGGAATCCCTTAATCTGATTAAAGGTACAACTCACTCCAAAGACATGATATCTTTATCTTATTGATGTGGATGCTAGGTATTCCTTTTTATCTGTTAAGTGTACTAAAAGTTTAATTTTTGTATGCTTGATTTGTTCTGTTTGCCGCTTAATGGCGTCAATGTGATTATGGGCGTGGATTAGTTGTTAGCTAGTGATGTCATCCTCGATTGTAAGAGGTTTATGATTTCCTTTTATACTATGTCTATGGAGGTTTTTATAGGTTTCATATTGTGGTTGTCTACTCGTAAGAGTATTTAAGGAATTTGCCACCACGCGTGACATTCTTCTCTGTCACTTAGGGATAAAGAGTTTATTATTGAATAGATTGAGGTGAAGGAATTCATTCAACTGAGTGTTACATCACAGGGTTCATTGCTATTGTTAATAAGAAAAGATGATTGCAACATATGATTATGTATTGACAACAACAATTTGAAAAGTGACCAAATGGATATTTTGAATGGATTTCTGGATGTAATTTTAGAAGGAATGCTAAGTGTACTTCTAGGGCATGAGATGAAGTCCTCTATTGAGTTGGAATAAGAAATAGAGCGTATCTCAAAGGTCCTTTCTGTGAAATATTAACATCCAAGTTAGAAACATTAAAAGGAAAGAGAGGGAGAACCTACCAGTTTATCATACCTAGTGTTTCTCCTTATGGTTCATAGGTGTTGTTGTGAAAAAGAAAGATAAGAGCTTGAGGTTGGGTGTTGATTATCATAATATCCTAATTTGTTTAATTATAAGGTATATAGTTGTGTTTTAAATTTTAGATTCGTGTGAAAATTAAGGGTTATTATTCTTGATTAAGGTTAATTGAGGATTAGAGATATTATGAATGATGATTTGAAGTTATATCCTTCAACATTTCAAGCAGTCTCGGAATATGAAAATTTTGATGGATTTAAGTTAGTTACTTGGCTTATATAAAATGTCTAGTCAATTTAGTTTTGTTGTGATTTAGGTTTTTGGTGATTTGGAGTTATGGTTTGTTATTAGAAGAAAAGCTTTATGGAGATTGGTAATATGATATTTTGAAATAAGGTTTAAGGATTGGTTTATGTTCGTTTGACTGAATATTTTGGGATTTGGTATGCTCGAGGTTAATAGTTCTAAATGTAAATTGGGGATTGTCATGAATGATTATTATCAAGGTTGACTAATGGATTTAATGGACTATTTAAGTAGAGAAAATAATTATTATATCTTTTGATTGAGGAATTGAAATTAGATTGACAGTTAAATATTTGGAGTTATCGTGGATTGTGAGATATAGGGGTTGATCTTGTATTAATAGTGTTTTTCTTAAAGATTTAGAGATGTTATCCTTCAGGTACTTAATTTCTGTTCTTTAGTGATAATGAAAGTCTAAAGTATCAAGTAGACTAGAAAAGTTAGACAACGATAGTATAAATAGATGAAAATCCTTAAAGACTATGACTTTGAACTTAAAGTGTCACTCAAGTAAAGCTATCGTGGTTGCTGACACATTGAGTAGGAAGACAGTGTATGTGTTTCATATGAGGTTAGAGGAGTTTTGTTGTTTGGTAGGGTTGAGAGATCTATAAGTGGTGCCTGAGACATCAGATACTTTGCAGTCGAATATGAATTCTTTAAGGATTTGAAGGTAGCACAAATGAAAGGTGAATGATTATTGAGTATTTGAGACGTATGGGGAAATGGGGATGTGTCAGATAATGATATTGGAGGAAAAGGAATCTTTAAAAAAAAAAAGAGAGAGAACTTGCATCCCTAATGATGATGAGACTAAGAAGGACATTTAAAAAAAAAAAAGAGTTTTATCATAGTAACTTTTCAATGAATCTAGGAATAATGAAGATGTATAATGATTTAAAAAGAAACTATTAGTTGTAGAAGATGAAAAGAATTGTGACAAAATTTGTGATGTAATGTTTGACTTGATAGAAAGTCAAGATAAAACACCAAAAGTCTCCAGGACTACTTTAAAATTTAGATATTCCTCAAAGAAAGTGGGATAGCATTTTCATAGATTTCATTACTAGTTTGTCAAGGACACCAGCTGGATATGACACAATATGAGTGATTGTTAGCAGATTGATTAAGTCGGTACACTTCTTACCCTTAGAGCCACTTACTCTTGGGAGCAGTTGACATAATTGTACATTGATGAAATAGTTTGACTTCATGGAATGCTAGAATCGATCATATCTTATCGAGATATAAGATTTACATCGAACTTTTAGAGGTTTTTACATGGAGACATAGATGCTAAGTTAAAGTACAACTACTGCCTACCATCTCAGACAGATGGACAAAACGAGAGGATGATTTAAACCCTTGAAGACATGTTAAGAGCTTTTGCTATTAAGTTGAAGGATAGTTGGGACAATCAGCTATTGTTAGCAGAACTTGCCTATAACAATAGCTACTATGCTAGCATTTAGATAGCATCGTACGAGGCGTTATACAGGAAAAAGTGTAGATCTCTACTTTGTTGGATTGAATTAAGTGAAAGAATAATTATTTGCTCAGATTTAGTAAACATTATAACTAGAAAGAGTAAGCTTATTAAGTAGAAATTGGTGATAGCCTAAGGTCGCTAGAAGAGTAATGCAAATCATTGGAGGATACCTTTAGAAATTGAATTGGATGATCCTGTATTTCTGAAAGTTTCACCTATTATAGGTGTTGGTAGATCCATTAAGGTTAAAAAGCTTATATCCCAATTCATAGGTCCTTATGAGATTTTAGGACGGATTAGACCTATTGTGTGAAATCCCACATCGGCTAGAGAGGAGAACGAAGTATGCTTTGTAAGAATGTGAATACCTCTTCCTCATAGATGCGTTTTTGGGTGGCTACGGCTGAATTGGGGAAACAAATGGTGAGGTGGCTATGGCTAGACCAAAACTGAAAATAGCTACGAGAGACACCCTGGGATGGCTACAGCTACACTCTAAGACCTGTGGATGTTACATATTGTATATTGAACTGTGCTACCCCCATATCTTTCTAGGTTACACGACGTGTTCCATGTATAGCGATTGAAGAAGTATTATCCGAATTCGTCTCATGTTATTGAGTTGAAACGGTTGAGTTATGAGAAAATTGATCTATAAAGCGGAACAAGAATAGATTTTAGACGTTAAGGATAAACAATTGAAGAACAAGACCATCCGCCATGTTAAGGTCATTTGGAACGGCATGAGTCCTGTTGATGCTACTTGGGAGACTGAAAAGCGGATGCGTCACAGTACCCTTGTTTCTTTAGCCAGCATCTTGAGTTGTTTTTGTTTTGATTTTTGTATATGGTTGTTTGAATTTTGGGGACAAAATTCCTTAGGTGGGGAGAATTGTAACATCTTAAATTTTACTCCACGGACTTAAATATTTTTATAAAAAAAAAAGGGTTCCAAATTGTTATTTTCTCCGTTTTATTTTGGGTCTTTAACTTTAGTTTACCCCGAGTGACTTCTTTTTACCTTCTCCCATCGTTTTTTTCCTCTTCTCCTTCTCTCTCTCCGTGTTCATTCTGCTTGAGGCGTCGCTCATCTGCTCTCCCTTCTTTCTTCATCGTTTCAGATAGTTTTGGTAAGTAAAATTACTTCTAATTACAAAACTTCCTTTATAAAAATTGTTCTACTCAGTCAGATCTACCTAATGATAGTAATTTTGTGTTGCTTAGAGAAAATTTTTGGTGTAGAGTTTGGAGAAAGTATTTAGTTTTGATGAGTGTTAATCACAGTATTGTAGATCTGTTATAGTAGATCATTTCTACCGGTTTAGATTTGTCTATTTATTGATTTTGGTATTTAAAAATTAATTTTTAATTAAAAAATATGTTATTTATGATATATATATCATATTTATACCGATTAAAATTAAGTTAAATAATTTATTTGGGTTGTTGATATATTCTTAAAATTTTAATCGGTTTAGTTTTATTTATTGAGTGACTAGAGGTTTTAAAATAATTATTGTAGTTAAAGTTTCTTATTTATGAAAAAAAAAACATATTTATGCCATTAAAATCTTGGTTTGATTATTTATATATATAAATATTTGAGACACTATTGAATTTTTGATGGTCCGGTTTTGAGGCTTAAATTTTAAATGTGATTTTTAGAATTTAGAATATACTAATTTCATATTTAGAAATTTTAGAAAATTCTTTTTATTAAAGTAAATAAGTTGAGGGATGTAAATAAATAATTTGGCTTGTTAGAAAATTACCAATTAGTTCTAAAGTACTTAATTTTGGATTATAAGAGTTGTGAGAATTTAGAATGATAATTAAATTAAATTAGGAATTTAACTAATATATATAAGCTTAATTAATTAGCTTATATTAATTTGTGGTTATATTAATGGTGTAGATTGATTATTGAATTGTTGGTTTGAGCACGGGGTTGACTTTGTAGTAATTCTTTTTATAGCCTTGGTGAAAGGTAACCACTTTCCACTTGTTATGTATGCTTGTATGATGTTTGTGAGTGATTTCGAATTATATGAGATTCTTGAAATGTCATTGAATTATTATTTGAACAAGGAAAGGCATCATTGTTGAAATTGCCTTGAGATACTTTATGTTATTGAAAAATAGTATGAAATTATGAATTTATAAATTTGTCATGTGGAACAAGAATTTATTGAGAAATGGTTTGAGGATTGATGTTGATTATTGAAATTTCGAAATCTCGATTTTGGTAAATGTGAAAGTTATTATGTTATTGGTAAATGACTATTCTCATGAGTATAAATACGAGAGGGGACGGTGAACGTTGATTGGTGGGAGACATGTTATAGGGAGAATAAGGGGGTGGATTTTTGTACATATTATAGAGGTAATAAGGTGGGAGGACGCCAGATGTACACTGGTTGATCCTTTGGCCCTATCATGTGTTGTAGGACGTATGACACCTCGCTAGTGGACTAGAGGGGGAACCCATGGTCTGATCTTGTGCTCTGTAAATTTTGGCCTGTTCACATCACTTGATCGGTGAGCTTATTATGTTGAACTACCAGTCACATGGGACAGTACTAGCCCATGGGTTCAGTCAGAGGAAATAAGGTGTGAGGAAATAAGGTGGAATTGAGAGTGAGATATTGCATTTTGATATGTATAACCATGTGACAATTGTTAATGTTATGATTTTAGTAACTGTTCCACTTGACACCTCTCAAGCACTTACTTGTATGCCTAATGAGTAGGATTGTTGGTTACTGAGGCTTTTTTCTCACCCCGCGGTTTAACATTTTCAGATAATAGCTCTAGGGCTGGTCCGTCAGGGAAGGCAGCAAATGCTTAGCTATCAAGTTTATCTTGTATAGCCTCCTTTTAGTCATGTGATGAGTATTGTATATTGCCACATATAGCTCTTTTTGCATACTCTGATTTAATCGAGACTTATGGTCTTAGTTACTTTTGTTGCTGGGTTGCTTGGGTCTGTAAGCTGTGAACCCACAATAACTTTTGAAAGTAGTTGACTACTGTTGGTTTGGACAAATTTTATTCTGAAAATATCATGTTATGGGCTTAGAGATGAATTGTGATGTGCTGGGCTTTGCAAAGCCCAAGGCCCAGTTATTGTGAAATATTATTAGTTACGGTATTCATATAATTTGCTTAGTAAAACTCTTATAATCATGATAGACTTTTTGAATAATTAGTTCAGGTTTTTTCTATCAAGATTAACATTCTTGGCGAATCAAATTTCTTTTTATAACCCTGGTAGCCTTTTCAAATATTATACTAAGATTCTTTCCTACCATGGTTAGTGTTATTAAATTTGGAGTTTAAAAAGGTTAGTAACAGGTTAGAGGTAACTGCTGTTACATTTTGAAAAGGTTGGAGATAACCGATGTTACACCATGCTATGTAATAGGAACCAGATTAGCGTAATTTAAACAGTCAATAAAATTTACATATTCGAAGAGGATCCCACTTGCCATTTTTATCTTCTTCAGAGAAAATTTGGTTGAAATCACCCAAATGAGCCAAGGGGTGTTAGTAGTAGAACTAGTATCTTGAATTCAATCCCAAAGAACATGTTTAAGATTTGATTGAGGAGGGCCATAGACAAAAATAATGTAGCAAGCAAGAGAGATATCATTTCTGTTGATCAACTAATAGCAAAAGTAAGGGAACTAGTCTATAACATTAATAACATAATCATTAGACCAAGCCATAAAAGTTCCACTACCCTTGGAGACAGCATTAGTACCAATGAAATTAGTAAAACCTAAATTAAAAAAAAGAAGAAGAAGAAGAAGAACAAGCAGCATCCACACTAATTTTAATCTCTAAAAGATAGATAAAATCATATTTGTGCTTCAAAAAAAGCGACTTGCACCTATGAAGCACAACAATTCCAGCTTAAGACCCTCATGGCTACTAGAGAAGCATTATTTGAGTCACTTTTCTAGCCATTTTGACAAAATTTTGAGTCAAAAGAGAACAAAGACTTTGAAAAGTAAAGAGTTTGATAATTTCCACCAAAATTTCCCAACCTGAATCGAGTTGAAAAATCATAAACATACCTTCTTAGATTCAAGAAAAATTATCATAGTTTTCATATGATGGGATTTTCTTTCTCTTCCTCAATTCAAAATCAATTTTCTTGAGCTTTTTTGCCTTAAAGAGATGCTTTCCTAAAGAAGCCCCAGAAGAAATGACCTTATGGGAGTCAATATTGATAGAAGAAGACCTATATCTTTTTTGTTTGAAGATTTGACTTGATGATCAAAACTTTCTACCTCACTCGACGCTTTCTTTCTCACCATACCAATAGTGAGATCCACATCAATCATGTGGTTCAAATGGTGAAAACAACTAACTATAATTTTTTGTTCTTTATAAGAATATCTTTGTTGCCTTCAACATCTGGTCTTTTCCTCTTCGACATAAAATATGTAATCGAATTGTTCCATTTAATACCTTTATCATGATCCTCAAATTCAGCAACATTAGAAGGGAATTTATTACCAGCACTTTTTTGATTCGCACATCTTCCAAAGAGGGCAACCTTAACAAAATAATTTACCAGGTTCGACTATTGATGTTCATCACAATAAGAATGATTGACATAACCAAAATGACTATTCAAACATGTGAGGGGAGAGATGTTGTGAAGAAGCTTCAAAGGATTGAAGTCTTTCACAGAGAAGATACCATCATAACTCCTTATTTTGAGAGATTTCCTTAAATTTGTCTTTGAACTTGAATCAAACCTCAAGCTTGTGGACAAGAAGGGGTGAGTTTTGTGGGCAAATCTGCATCTATACTCTTTAAACAATTGTCTAATCTTTTTCATTTCCTCCATCATTTGATGGGAATTCAAGTTGCAATTACTTGCAACATGTCCAACCTTTCCACAATTGCAACAAATTCAAAAAATTCTTTCATATCTATTTTCCACCCAAATGCAATTTCCATTATCAAGATGAACAAATAAAGCTAAAGGAAGAGGGAGAGAAATATCTAGCTTAACTTTTATTCTGAAGTAGTATGAATTCTTGACTCCTTCTGTATGAGCATCAAACTCCAAAAACTTTCCATACAAATTCCCCAAAATTTCTACAACCTCCAAATGGAAATATTCTAAAGGTAAACCCCATAGTTGAATCCAAATTGGGACCTTTTGAAGACATAGTTCATCAAGAACTTGGTTAGGCTTCCATTCAAAAGTATGAAAAAATAAGTTATCAAGCACCTAAGGCCCATTTTGCACAATGAAATTTTGATCTTCCTTCTTTCCAAAATGAATAAGATAAAGGTTCTTTCATCGGCCAACAACCTTGACTTTACCATGTAAGTGCCAAACTGCCTTTATAGTCACTTATAAGCTTCTAGTTGACTTAAGTTTATTATCTAAGAGAATACCCCAAATACAATTGTGAAGAAACCTTTGATTGCCTTAAAGTAACATTAAGTCCAATCCAAAGCAATGATTCATCAAAGAACACCAAGCAATTGGCAATAGACTAGAGAAGAGAGACATGTAATGCAAGGAGCAAATTTTAAGAAGTAGCCATGCAAATTTGACAAAGTTGGCTAACTCAATAGCGCCTAACAAAGGATCAACCCATAAGAAAACAAGTAGATTCCACTAAAGAAGAGAGTAAAGAGTACAAACAGAGACATAAATTTCAATCCCTCCAAAAGTTGAAGAAAAACTGAGCAGAGATGAAATCCTCATATGAATATAACGAAAGGCCAACCTATGATAAGCAATTAGAACTGTGAGCACAAGAGTTGACAAATCGCTAATGGTTGGCCCATAGCATCACAAGCACCAAGCTTTACCTTAAAATCACCAAATCACGAAGGCAAAAATAGGACCTAAATTAGATAGCTCTTGTTCCAATTAGTAATTTATCTTCAAGTAACAACGTTTGATGGGCAATTGGATAGAAGATTTTCAAAAACCATTCAAGATGAACAATGAATTAAACAGGCTACTTAAGAACCCTAGTAGAGCTCGAGTTGGCGAGTTTGCCAAAAAAAAAGTTATTGAATGAAAAATTGAGGTTACTACCTCCACTCTTCTTCCTTCTATTCCCCTTCTACCAAACATAAAGAAACCCAATACAACCAAGTAAAGTTACCATAATAGACTAGTGTAGTCTACAAACCATTAGTTAAAGATTAAGTAAGGATAAAGGGACCAAGATTAAACTATTTCAGAGTTTGCAAAGTTAAAGGATATGACAAGTGCAAAATCTTCAATTGATTCAATACCCAATGATGCATCGAGTTCTATTCCATCACTATCTTCAAGTGCTACCTTAGTTTTGTCTTCATCTACAACCGTTTCCTATAAATTACTTACTTCAAAATTTATTGGTTCTTGCAAAGTGATTGGAGAAGATGGAAAACAAGTGGTTTATACCTTGTGCCATAGTTTCAATTGTTAGATGTAACTTAGTCCATTATATGAAAATTATGTTTATAGCTAGCAAAAGTTAGTCTAGTTGGTAAGAAGTCAGCTTATAACTCATAAAATCTTAAGTTTGAATCTTGATGCTTGTGCGAGAACTTTATTGGTGGGTGATCTGTAAGTACTTCTATAAGCACTCTGTAGGCCTCCAGGCATGCTTTAGTTCTGATGAGCTTAGAGACCCAACTTACCTAAACTTTTTTATATCCAAAAAATGTGCAACTTACTTTTCTTTATGTAAAATTCATCTTCCCTATGCGCAGTCCATCTTTTCTATGTGTAATCCAGTCTATATTAAGTTTGATAACTTATATAATTAGTTTTGACGATATCAATCAAATTTTTAGATTAAAGCATTTGCATAATACATATCTCTCATACTTTGACTAACTGTATATTAAATATGTATGTTTTGCATAGTTTAGTTAAGAAAAGAAATGAAGTATCTATCTATGTAATTATTTTAACAAGTTTAAAATTAAAATAAAAAAATAATAATTAAAATTCTGATATGGTAAATAGAAAATGAAGTGCAGTAAATTGCAATATTAAGTTAAATAATTCATGAAGTATAATGAATTATTAAACAATATTGTAAATCATTTGTGGTCAAACTTTAATAGTTTTCTTGTATCTTTTCACCATTTTGTCAAGATGTATTAGTGGTTGAACAATAATTGAATATTTTGATATCCAAGTCCCATATTAACTAACTATTTCAAAGAAGATGGTCAAGTTGTCAGTAGCCGATATGTGGCTGGCTGAGGTGGCTTTTTTTTTTTTCTTTTTAAGTAAGGACAAAATTATAAAATCATATACATTTTTAAATTTCAGTCTAAGATAATGGACTAAAATTGGACAAGTGATTTGTCATTAATAAATTTGGAAAAATTGCAAATAAAGACCCCTTAATATATAGAATAGCAATTAGGGACTCTGAATTTGGAAAATAGCTGCAGAGGACCCGGTCCCAAATTACAAATATGAAATGTGGGTTAAATGTCTGAAATTCCCCTCACTTATTTGGAACAAAAAACAAAAAACATGTCCGCGCTCCCCTTAACACGTGATAACTTCCCTCTGCTCTGTCCAGTGTCTCCATTTTCTGCACTCTATCCATTTTCGGGTAGGAGGTTGCTTCTATTTTGTAGTAATATTTTCAGCGAGAGGAGTATTGTGTGAGAAAAGAGTGTATTTACTGTGGGAGAGGAGAACGAATTGGCACTAAAGTAGTGATCTGTCAGCATTGTTAAAGCTAGGGAGGAGGTAGAGGCATCATCACAGTTGTGTATGGCTATTAGAATTAACAATAGCATTCAGCAACAAAATCTAGTGGTAAGTTTGAAGCTTTGGTTTGTTTGTGGTGGTTGCTGCATGTGTGATACATTAAGGAGAGGGGATTCGTTCAGGGTAAGGATATGTATATGTCTTTTTCCTTGAATAAGTTGTGATTGATTGGCGAAAAATGCTTATATATGGAAGATGTGCGAATGGGTTTGGGTGGGAAGGGAATGAGAGCATCAGTTAGAAGGATGATAAGATTAGTTTGGGAAATGATGACAGGGGAATGGGTAAAGTGCAAATTGAATTGGTCAACTATAAATTGATTTGAAAAGATGTTAAATTGTTAGTGTGGTTTAAAATGACAACATGGAAGTAGGGAGATTGACAAGTTGATTATGTAAAATAACAATTGTGTAATTGACAAGTTGGTAATAGGAAATAACAAGTTATTGAGTAGTTGGGAATAAGGTTGCTATGGGGTCCTAACAAGTTAATAATAAGAAATGACAAGTTTAAAAATGACAATAACAAGTTGGGAATAACAAAAGTGAGTATGACAATTGGAGAACTTTATAATCTGAAATAACTAGTTGATAATTGTAAATGACAAGTTAATGATGAGAAATAACAAGCATGAGAAGCAGTTGAGAATAACAATTTTAGTGTGAGACATTGACAACTTGCTTATATGAAATTACAAGTTCACATTTCGAAATAAGAAGTCAATGGTGGTGATGTAAGAAGGTTGTTGGTTAACAGAGGTGATAGTTAGTTAGTAAATGTGGTTGTGAAGGATTATATGTTGAATGTTTTGTAGGAAGAGGAAGATAGCATCAGAATGAGCCTTTGGATTGAAAAAGGCACACAATGGTTGGTTATTAATCAGAAGTGAGCTTATGGGCACAATAGCTGACCCTAACATGACAGTCAAGCAAAAGAGAGATGTTGCGTCAAATGCATAGAAAGCTCTGTGCACTAAAGAGAACATAAGGTACACCAAGGAGGCAAAGAAAACAAGGCCACAAAGGGAGAAGAGGGAAAAAACATGTTCCATCATTTCTAACCCGAGTGCCAAGAAAATTACTACACTTTGTGAATAATAATGAAGACTTAAGGGAGAGGGTTGAGAGGATAAGCTTTGGGAGGCTGTTGAAGGTTGGATTAAAGAGACTACCTCATGATCTCATTCTGACCATGCCAAGATCATATGACCTGCCAATGCATCAATTTACAATCAAGGGCAAATCAGAGGAAATAAGAGCAGAAGATGTTGAGGAGCTCTTAGGAATCCATCACGGTGAGGAGGAGATGAAAACTAAAGTTGATGAGGGTGATGCTACGTATAAGGAGTTGAGAAATGAATATCAGAAAGTGTCATTTAGCAAAATACTAAAAGACATTGTTTCAGAGGAGGAGGATCACATATTTGAGTTTTTATTTGTGCTATACACAGATACTTTTCTATGTCCGAAATCAAGCTCATAAGTGAGTGAGAAGTTGGTCAGAGTCATGCATTGCACAATGGATGACTTTGGAAAGTGTGATTGGGCTACATATATTATAAAAGACCTCTGGAAAGAAATGGAAGACTATGTCAAAGCGTGCAGGCAAGGCAATGAAGGGTAGGGGAGCAGTATTGTTGATGGCTGCACATACTTGCTTCTGGTATTACTATTTTGTTTGTTATTGGGTTTGCATTTGATTACTGATGTGTATAACATTAATGTTATATATATGTGCTTGGCTTGCAGCTTTTTTTGGTGAGCATTTTAACCTCAACACACCTATTGGCCGATAGTCCACTATTGCAATTGAATACTGGATTGATGAGAAGATAAAAGAATTGGCCAGCAAGGAGAGAAAGAGTGTTAGGGGAATTATGTATGGAGAAAAGGCAGTGAAGCTGTGATGAGGAAAGAAGAGAGGATAATTGTAAAGTTTTTGGACCCGGTATGTGGTATAATTAGTAAACTAAAGTTTTTATTTGGTAACCTAAACTTCTTATCTGCCATAGTTATGTTGTCATTTCCTATACTGAAGTTGTGATTTGCTATAGTGAAATAGAGTTTTGTCATTGTTAAGTTGTAATTTGGCAAACTCAAGTTGTTATTCACTATACTTATGTTGTGATTCGCCATATTGAATTTATCATTTGGTATACTGAGATTATGAACCTGTCATTTGCCATTGTGAACCTGCCAGTTGCCTAACCTGAGTTGTGATTTGGTTTACTGAACTTGTCATTTGGTATAATGAATTTGTCATTTGACATAGTGAACCTATCATTTGCCATACCTCACTTGTTATTTGGTTAACTAAAGTTGTCATTCTCTATAGTAAACTTGTCATTTGCTATACATGAGTTGTGATTCGATTTACTAAAGTTGTCATTCAATATAATGAACTTGTTATCTGTCATAGTGAATGTGTCATTTCTCATAGTGAACTTGTTATTCTATATACTTAATTGACAAATGTCTTTTGCATGCAGGAGCTGAAGAAGTTACATGAGCACCTAATGAAGAGGATAGAGGAAGGGCAAAAGATGCTGATGAAAATGGGGAACGAGGAGCTATTAAAGGTGCAGATCCCATGACAAAGAGATGGTGGGAAGGGTAAATCAAGAGGAAAGACTCAAGTTGAGACAGTGCCTACAAATATCAGTGAGTCTAAAGATAATGAGGAGGACAGGCACAACAATGATGACACAACTAAGGAAAAGGAGAAGGATGAAAGAGGCAGTAAAGATGGAGATAGTCATGGGAAGGGTGACATGGAGGATCACAATGAGAATGAAGAGAGGGATGAAGAGGGTCAAGGGGATGGTGATGACATGAGTAAAGGGGATAGGGAACATAAGGGTGATAGGGAGGGTGATGACAAGTAAACATTTGTAATATAGAGTACAATACCCACAACTAGTTTCCCCATAGAAGTGCCACCCAATTTTGAAGGTTATGATAGGGAAGGTGACATACTCATAGCCAGTTCCCCTATAGAAGTGCTAAGCAGCGTTGTAGGTGATGATGCAGAGGGTGACATACTTGCAGCCATTTCCCCCAAGGAAGTGTCACCCAGCATTAAAGGTGTGATACAAAGGGTGACATACCGATGGAGGTAACCCCCTGACCATTGTTAAATATGTTGAGCTTGATCCACAACCTGTATCTGTGCAGCCACAACAACTAAGGAGATCTACTAGGGTTCGATTCAGCAGGATCAAGTCTCCTTGGTTGGAGTTGAAGGCACAATTAAGAGGGAAAGGGCCTATAGAGCCTAAGGATTTTTTTTTTTTAACTTAGTCAGTCGAGCTGTCAAAGGTGATGAGGGTGAGATGTAAGTGAAAATCTTAGCTTATGTGATGTTATTTGTTGACTACATGTTAACATAACACATCTAGTAACTCACTTGAATATGTTTCAGTCCTTTGATCATAATGTTTGATGAAGACATCCCCTGATAATTGCTGCATTCACATGGTAGAAATAACAAGTTGAGTAACTAGGTGAAGCCATTAGTCTGTAAGGCTTTGGTGCAAGAGCAGCAGGCAATTGAAAGGCAAGTTAGGAGGCATATATTTGATGCAAACTTCATGGTGAGGTTTCTGTATTACTAATGTACTTTGTTTATTTACAAGTTTGCAAATGGAAATGACAGAATAAAGTGTGTTATAGTGAATAACAACTTGGTTTTGTGCATTTGACAGGCCATAATGATCCGTGATCTAGCTCGTTGGGATCCTAACTAGCATGCATGACAAATACTTCTACATTACGTTGGGTACAATATAGGTGACTGCAACTTGATTCTGGGTCGTACTCTAGTTGGGGAGCATTGGTTTTGTTTTGCTTTCGAACCAAAGACCCATAAGTTCAATGTCCTCAATACAAGCAAGTTTAGAGCGTAAGAAAACCACCTCTAAGCAGAAGAAGACAGCCACATATGACCCTCAAGAATTGGCCATCACAGGTTGTGTAAGACGTTCCTCACCTGTGCATGTTAGATAGGGAAACGGCTGTTTTATATTATTATCTTTTTGATGAATATGCATATGTGGAAAGGAATCAGTTTGAAAACATACTTTGGATGGTCAAACCAGATTTGATTGATAAGTTGGAAATTATTGGGCCTAATATACCATAGCAAAATAATTTGTGAGTATATAAACCCTACTCATGTGATATGTTGTTTGGCTGTGTTGGTTTAAGGAGCTGAAATTGTTAGGGTGGTGTTGTGGGCAAGAGGGACTGCGATGTGCATGTGCTTATATGGCTTAAGAAATGGGAGCCCAATGTTCCCCTTCAATACAATGAGGTAATGACATGACCTTATTTATTGTGCAATCAACAGTGACCATCTGTGACTTATTGGGCGGTAAACTTGCTGTGTAGGCTGATGTGTCCTCTTTTTGGCGTGAGTTGATGTAGTGGCTAGTGAACCATGATGACAATGAATGCTATCAGAATGCATACGATCTTATCTCACAACCAGAGAAGGGCCAAATGACCAAGAAAAGGAGAACGCCTTTGTAGAAAGCATTTAAATTAGGCTGTGTGACTTTTACTAACTTTACTAATAGATTCATTTGTTGAAATTGTATGCTAATTATTATAATGGTTATGATATGGTTGGATTGCTGCTATAATAGTACTTACATTTGGAATGACGAATTTTCCTTTAGTTAGGCCAATCTCAAGTTTACTAGGTCCAACGACAAGTTCACTACGGGCTATGACAACTTATGATAAGGCTTTCATATAGATTTGAGATTCTCTATTAAAAATGGCTCAATTTGTACATTGATTCACTGAATGACAGTTGATAAAGGAAAATGACAAGTTTACAATAGCAAATGAGTAGTGTTCAAAACGTTTTCATGCAATGGTAAATTTTTGTTAAAATGACGGCATTTCCACTTCTGATAAACACGAAATTACAACTCCACTAAGGAAAATACCAAGTTCACAAAGAAAAATGACAAGTTCCCATAAGGTTTTCATGAAACGGTAAATTTACTGGATTTCCACTTCTTATAAACATTAAATTACAACTCCACTAAGGAAAATGACAAGTTCCCATAAGGTTTTCATGAAACGGTAAATTTCTATTAGAATGACTGGATTTCCACTTCTGACAAATACGAAATTACAACTTCATAAAGGCAAATGACAAGTTCACTATGGCAAATAATAAGTTCCCATAAGATTTTCATACATTTTCATAAATTTCTGTTGAAATGACTGGATTTCCACTTCTGACAAACAAGAAATTACAACTTCATAATGGTAAATGCCAAGTTCACAATGGCAAATGACAAGTTCCCATAAGGTTTTCATACATTTTCTTATTTTCTCTACTGGAATTACACTTTGCACATTCCTGATGGCAACCACTTCTGATAAACATGAAATTACAACTTGACAACAAAAAATGACAAGTTTATTATGCCAAATGAAAGTTCCGATAAGGATTACATACAATTTCATACTTTTCTGCTAGAGTTACACTTTGCACATTTCTGATAGCAATCACTCCTAATAAACATGAAATTACAAGTTCACAATAGCGAATGACAACTTAAGTATGCAAAATAACAAGATCCCATAACATTTTCATACAATTTTGATAGCAACCACTTCTGATAAATAGTAAATGACAAGTTCAGATTTCTTTGACAGTAACAAGTTTTTTACAACATTCAATGATAAGTGCACATTAACTTGCATCTTCCACTTAATGTCCCTTTGTCACCAAACATAGAACTAACAAAAAATATATGTGCACATCTACCAATACCCTGCTCCCAAAATATTAAGAAGGGTAGACCCTATATGTGCTAAAAAAAATTAGTTGTCCCATTTGCAAGTTGAAGTTAACCTAGGTTAGGAGTTTTACATGTCCTCTTTGTATGTCCAGGACGAAGACATCTAGTACAATGATATATTTTTTTTGTTCTGAAATTGTGATTCCTTTCTGTTTCTTCTTAGTCTTCTAGGAGGCCTAGTAGTGATTGGGGTTAAAAGCAAGGTTTGGGCAGTAAGATTCTCAAACCCATAGTCATTCAGGTCAAGCATATCAATTGTCATCACTGGAATCATACCCCGGGCATAGATTTTCTCTTAGGATGAACGTTTGTAACACTCTTCAACATAATCATAAATATTGCCCCTTATGGTCTTAATGGCTATACAAGCATATGAGTATGGAATCCCTAACATTTGCCAAGCTCCACAACTGTATTGGTATAGGCCAAGGTCCACTCTTTGGTCTCCACGTGATATGTACACGCATATTCTTCCCCTTCCATAATTCTCACAGTACATTTACCTGTTGAAATGCATATGCTCCAACACTTTTGCCTCTATTTCTGGCGCAACACAATTACTCCACCTAGTCATTGCTGCATATGATTCATGCATTTTCCTTGCTACTTTCTCCCAGTGCTCATGGATCATTTCGGCCACGTTATGCTTCCTCTCCCTTACCATCCAAGCATTAAAAGATTCAGTTAAACTAGTTGTTATGTTGTTCCACCTTCTATATGGGAACTTGTTTAATGCCCACTTATCCACATCACCTTGATTGATAACTCAATCATATAACTCACGAGACATGGTTATGAGCTCATATAGGGCGTGATCAGACTCATCTGCAAGTCTTGCATAAGCCACTTTATCTAATGCATCTTCCTTTGAATTTTCACTTGTCCTTCTCCGACCTTTATTTAATTTCATATATTCAGAGCTAAAGTTCTCCTTGACATGCCTATAACAGTATGCATGTTTTTCACCCTCAAATATTGCTTGCAAAGCTCTAATTATGGAATTATGTCTGTCTGACACAATAGTCAATTGCATTGAACCAACTATTTGTTTAATCTTGTGAAAAAACCACGTCCAGTCCTCAAGATTCTCTCCCTTCACCACTGCTATTGCAAATGGCAACATCTCATTATCCGTATCATATGCCGAAGCTAACAGTAACATCCCCTTATATGGACCACTTAAATGGATACCATCAACATATAATGTAGGCCTTGCACCGTTCAAAAAAACCCTCAACACATGCACCATATACAATGAACACACACTCAAATCTATTACCATTGTAGGCCTATTCAGCAACCTTTTTGTTATCAGTTTCCTTCAATCTTTCACATAACCATGGTATTAACATATAGGACTATTCTGGTTTCCCATATATTTCTTCTATTGCCTTTTCCTTTGCTCTATAGGCCTGACAATATGTAAACCTCACACCATACTCCCTTTCCAACATCTTTCTTATCTCAGTGGGCCGTTTTTCAGCATAGTCCCTTAGCTCTTCAACTATTACTAATGATTTCAACACAGTACTTCCATCATAAGTCACAATCATATTGTCTTGTGCTGAATGAATGTGCTCATTACAAAATGTAGTCACACGTAATAAATGACTGTTCTTTCCAACAGCATTTGCACATATCTTCCAAGAATACCCTTCTACTTTACACCTCACATTCATCTTCTCCTTACTATTCCTGACATATCTTACTACAAACTTCTCTACAATACTGAACATGTACACAGCTTCCCTAAAGGCAACAACATGTGGAACATATTGGCCCACTCCTACAAACACTCCTGCCCATTTCATACAATTCATCTCACCCATCAGTGTTTCCTAACTCTCTAAACCACTACATTTGCTTCTTTGACTTGATCTACCCCCTTCAAAAGTCAGGCATTCAACTCCATTCTCAACATTCACTAGCTCATGTTCATCACCAATAGTCATTTCAAATGCATTCATATATTGTGAAAGTCCCAATAAATTCTCACTCCTGCCACCATAATACCAAGTTAGGACGCCTATATTTAAATGACAGGTTTGATTATCATAGCAACAACTATATTAATGAAAATGACAACTTCAGTTACGAATATAACTCGTTCACATGTAGCAATTACAACATTAGTAAGTGAAATGACAGCTCTAGATATGGAAACTCCTCCTTTATAAAATAACATGTCTGTATATCTAAATAACAAGTCCACATATGGTTATTACCACTTTAATAACCAAAATAACAAGTTTACATATACAAACTATTGGTTGCTAAAATAACAAGTCCACATGTGGTAATTACAACTTAAGTTACCCACATATCAAGTCTCTATACAGAAACTATTGGTTAGTAAAACAACGTCTACAGATCCAAATAATAAGTCCGTATATGATAATTACAACTTTAGTATATGAAATAACAAGTCTACATATGGAAACCACTACTTATGTCTAATAACAAGTTTGTATTTCTAAAAGACAAGTTTATAAGTGGAAATGACATGTCAACTATGTTGAATAACAAGTTTGCATTTACAAATTACAACTTAGGACTGCAACACCATTTGCTTGGTTACAACATTTCTGTACGCATTAGCAACAATATATTAGCAAATAACAAGATTCAATTCCAAAACAAAACCACTTACATGTCTGGATCATTCCTCACTCTAGGTTCCTTTTCATTCCCTTTCCCTCCTATATACATATGAGCACTGCTGTCATTATATCTAAACAAGTTGCAGATATCACCATCATCACAAAGATTAATCAATGTATTCTCATCAAATTTGACTTTATACTTAATCTCATATTTACTACCATCATTGCCTATCCATTGTGATATTATTCCACACAACTCGTCTACTGTTATCCATTCTTTTATACTGGTTACCCTTACACTCCCTCCAATATATTTAACTATCCCTTCACAATTTGCTTCAAAATGTCCACCAACGTGCACCTAACAGAACAATTCCTTCTCACAACTTCTTCCGTTATTGAAATTCATTTTTTATACTAATCTGTAGCAAAAATTTATGTTTAGTCAATAAATCAGCTTCACTAATAAATATTTACACATTTATGCCATCAACTCAATCATTTACATACCAAAATAAAAACCTGCGACCTCTTGTCTTCCCAACTTCACTTTAGGGCTTCACAACTTCACTCTAAGGCTTCACAATTTCAACACCCAAAATCACAACATCCTTATTTCCTGCTTCCGCGGCAACACCTGAACCTTTACACTCAAACTAACAGCTATTATCCCGCCCACACTCTGCTAAACCGCTATACTCCTAGCCCTTCCCTATTGCCACTAACACCATGCACTACAAATGAGAGATGGCCAATCACACTAAAAAAAATATATATATCCCACCTCCAACTAACCACAACCTTCTATATTGTGATATCTTTCATCTTCAACTACACCTCCCATTCCCTCCCTTCCTCCGGCCTACCCACCCACACAACAAAGATAAAGATGAAGAATATCACAATGCGCAACTCTTATAGGGAAGAATAGAAGAAGAGTTTAGTTAGTAAGTTACTCGCTTCATTGCCAATGTTGGAAGATCTTCCATCCCAATATCACACACATGTTGGGTCTTCCTTCTCTAGTAGCTCTCTCGCCACATAAAATTCCTTGTCTCTACCTTCATTAAGAGTCAGGATGGTTGAGGGCATTTCAGACATTTAACCCACATTTCATATTTCCAATTTGGGACCGGGTCCTCTGCAGCTATTTTTCAAATTCAAGGTCCCTAATTACTATTTTATAAATTGGGGGTCTTTATTTGTAATTTTTCCTATAAATTTTGAGGTTATTTTATGATATTTTTCCTAATTAATTGTGTTATTAGAGTTTTTGGTTGCAAAAAAGTAATTAATTATAGCCCCGACAATATACAATCATAAAGAAGCGCAAAGCATAAGGGTGGAAATAAGCCACACCCTTATTAGGCATCTTATGGCCTGACCAGGTTATTAACAAAGAAGCTAGGCTCAAGCTTTTTGAAAGGCCTACATGTTTAAACAATTTTGGCCTATTTTGTTAAGACCTGGCCTATAAGCCTACAAGCCTCACTTGTTTAAGTTTATTCTAATATATAAATGTTCAAATATTATTTAGTTAAGAAATATTTTAATTAATACGAGATAAGTTATTACCTATTAAACTGATTGTGTGTTTGGTACAACTGAAGGGAGAGATTTTGATGGAGGGGAAAGAAAAGGAGGGATTTTAATGTTACCTTGTTTAGTTTGCGAGGAGAGGAGAGAAATTTTTATCTAGACAACTTTACCCTTATTTTATTTTTATATGATAAAATATTTTGGGGTTAATATAATATTTGGTCTCTCACATTTGCTTTCATTTTGGTTTTAATTTATCAAATTTCAAACCATAGGTTTTGGTCCCTCTAGGGGTAAAATGGTCTAAGTTTTTAGTGAGTTATAAGGACCAATGTTTTAAATATAAAGAAACTTAAGAAATCAAAACCTATGATTTAAAACATGAGGGACCAAAACCAAAATGAAAACAAATTTGAGAGGCCAAAGTTTGTATTAGCCCAAATATTTTTGTATGCATTTTTCATATTTATATCAAAATTATTATTTTTTAAATTTCTAAATTTCAAAAACCTATTATCTCACTTATACATAACAAAGTAATTTTCATTGTATTTTAAAAGATGATTTTATTAATTTTAATCTGCCATCTCATTAATTTTAATATGCTTTTTAAAATATTTTATCTTCGAGATTGTAAAATTAGAAAATAGAGTTAAAAATAATTTTTGATGTTTATTGACCAGCAAATTCCATTACAAAGCATCAGGTATTTAAGTGCATGACTAACAAAACAAGTGACATGCAGGAGCACATTCTATGCTTATTGCACTGATGAGTACTCATTACATTTTGGACTATTCAAATTGATTAATTTTGGATGATTCAGATTAAATTTATATTTTTTATGGATTTTAATTAATTTTTTTAATAAATATATAATTCATAATAGTAATATTATAATTAACATGTTTTTAAAAAAAATAAAATTATTATTAAAAAAATTACATATTATAAATTTTAAATCTGAACTA
This sequence comes from Neltuma alba, assembly GCF_004799145.2. NCBI lineage: Eukaryota > Viridiplantae > Streptophyta > Magnoliopsida > Fabales > Fabaceae > Neltuma > Neltuma alba. The sequence goes on from NW_021635381.1 coordinate 39,385, forward strand.
TTACACTGTGATAAATGTCGGGTGAGGGTCGTGGACAAACATATGGAAATGAATCGGACAAAGAAGAAAGAGTTTTAAGCACGGGCAAGTTTGTCACATTATTGAACAAAGGTCCCCTCCCCTCCCCTGCCCTTCTCTCAACCAAATGCCCTTTAACCCGACAATACATCGCAAAGAGGAGGCGAAGCGGATACATTTTTCTTCGTCCGCGAACCAGCATTCCACACGCAGCTGGACGCTGTCCTCCGTTGTCAGCCTTGTATGGTTGTTCTCGAGCAAGTGAGGAAGAAGGTTCGTAGCCCCGGCTTTGTCTACTCCCAAAATCCGGTGAGATTGATCTGTTCAAATCTGGCTCTGAATCTAGATTTCAATTTGTTCCTCGCGCCATTTGTTGCCTGCTTGGTTGTTTTTTATTTCATATTAATTTGGCTTTGAATCTGGTTGTCTCATGGTTTTAATATTGACACTTTTGAATTTGGGAATATCTACAGATTGAGTTTAGTTTTTTTTTCCCGCTACTAATGCTTGATTGAATGGCGTCTAATTGGGTCTTATACTTCTGCCATCTGCACTTTCATTTCTAGTGATTTGTTTGCTTTGGATTGTGTTGTTGTGCAATGTTGGGTTTGTTGTGTATTGGCATTATGTTGTGGTATTGTAAATGACTTGGCCCCAGTTGTGTCAAAGTATCTGGAACAAAAAGTAAAAGGGCATTATATCAACCATATATATTTAAAGATTTCAGTGTCGGCAGTTGGCGCTGCTGAGTGTAATATAGGTCTGCCTCCTTTTAGACTTCGTGTTCTTGGATTCCCATCCTTGTGTTCTTAATTTATTTTCGCTTGCTACAATTGCTAGCATTCATGCTCAAGTTTTCTCTCTTCCTATCTGCTATTTTTATTGAATATTAAGTGTTGTGTTTGCCTATAAATGACTTTGAACTAGATGTTTCTGAAATTTATTCAAATTAATCATTATTGGCTTGAATAAATGTGTATCTGAGTAGTATCATACTTCATACGGCTTATAGAGCACACTTTTTTTATTTTGATTTCTTAGGCATTGATATTAAAGGCTGTGTTGCTTGTAATCAAGGATCTTTTGGTTTAATGATTTGATTTTTGTCGATGGGGAACTAAACCAAATCAAACTTCAATCTCTGACTATCTTGGCAGACATGTTTTATTGGAGGCCGTGTCTTCTCTTTATCTGATTGTTAAACTCAAACAGCCAAATATTGGTATTTTGAATGATGAAGGAGAGCTTGTCATTGGAACAACCTGTTCGTTTTGTCCATTGCGGATGGGATGGTTGATGTTAAGGACGCCTTCTTCTATCTTTTATTTCATGATTATAGTGATGGGGGTGGAGTGGAATATTATCTGCTGGAGATTCAGTATGAATATGAATTTCACTATTATGAGCTTCTATTTGAAGTTGTATTCATGGGAGACAATTGACACCCTTGCCATTTTTGGGGTCCTCAATTTTTGTAAAAGGTAGATTGCTGTTATTATTTTTTTAATACTCCTTTATTTTTTGGTGCAATCAACTTTCTTCTTGTTTAACAGCATGCGTAATAGGTAGATTTTTGGTTGTTGGTTTATGCTGCCCTTTTAGATGTGGTGTGGGGGGAATTGAAGAAAGTGGAGTAGGATTTTACTCCTTTTTGCATTTTTCGGTGTTATTTTGACATTTGACAACTATACAATTTTACCTTTTGGAAAAGAAATATTTAGTTTTTGCATGCAGACCTTTGATATGGCTTTCATTATGATGTTGAAGATTTAGGGTGGCTTTCTATCATAAGTTAAAGTAACTTGGCTTGGTTGGATACTTGATGCAACACACACTCTCACACACTTACTCTAATGCAAACAGATGTGAATTTGGGGGAGAGTTATAGAAACAGAGAGGAGGAGATAGGGGAAGACAGAACAGTGATGATGGGGGAGGAGAGACAGAGCTTAAGAGGGGGCTTAAGCAGAGAAATGAAGGGGGGATAAGACTAGAAGGAGGGTGAATATGAAGAACTCAAGGAAGATAAAGAATAGCTAAGCCATTGTGAAATCTATTTCATTATCATCCACAACATGTGTCTACAAGTGACTACCTTAGGTTTTCTTAACCAAGAAGTAAGCCTACTTGTAGAAGTAAAACTGCTTGCACAAGTTGACATTTTTACACAAACTTACTCCCAATTATGCAGAAGGTTTCCTTGATCAAGGAAGAAACTTGCTAATAAAAAATATAACAAAAGTAAATTCATTTTTTCCTTATTTCTTGTCAATGCTTTTCTCTGGGGATTGTAATTATTTTTTCAATTCGTGTTCTTGGATTGTGTTATTTGCTGTGTGAAATAGTGACGTGGCTTGCTTCCTTTATTGACAAAAGAATGCTGTATACGCAGGAGAGCCTAGTGCTACAGTTAAGCAGCCGAATCTACTCAAATCATATCCTAATCGAATCCTAAAAATAAATAGGATCAGATTCTATTCCCCTAAACAAAAGTATAATACAATACAATCGGAGATGAATTGAATAAAGTGCACTTGACTAACTTATTTATATGGGCTGGGCTCATTAGGCCGGTGCCTCTCTAACACTCCCCCTCAAGCTAAGAATTGATATTCATCATTCCCAGCTTACCGGTTAAGTCTTCAAACTGGGTTGACCATTGATTTGTTGAGTATATGTGCTAATTGTTGTCTTGTAGGCATATACTTCACTTCCACAATTTTTTTCCATCTTCTCATTTATGAAATGGCAATTGATTTCAACATGCTTCATCCTATTATGGTGAATAAGATTCTTTAAAATTCTGATTGTTGCCATATTACCACATAAAGCCTTCATTTTTCAGTCATAACTCATATTTAACTCCTTCAAGAGTCTTTTAAACCACAAGCCTTCATATAAGCCTAGAGCTAAAGCTCTAAATTATGCTTCTGCACTACTGCAGGAGGCTACTGGTTGCTTCTTACTCTTCCAAGTAATCAAATCTCCTCATACAAATGTGCAATAACCTGTGGTGGATCATTTGTCCATGGTAGAACTTGCCCAAATGGTGTGGGCTTCCTTTCAGAAGTAGAGTCCCTTGCTAGGTGTAAATTTCAAGTATTGCAAAATCTTGAAAACTGCTGTGATGTGATCTTTATTTGTTTGTGAAAGTTTCTGAATAGTAATTCTCTGTATATTCACTTAGGATCTGATTACATGATATATAAGGGAAATAGGAATCAACCCAATTAATACAGATCTGATCCTATACCTCCTAATTAATACAGATTTGATTCTATTCCTCCTAAAATCATGGAACACTAATAATGACCAGATTTTTCTCTAATCTGACCGTTGCTATTTATTACAAAATATTCTCTGCAATAAAAACATAGGAAATTAGGTTAAGCATTTGGTTTTTGGGCCTTTAGGCAGCAGGCCCACTTTCCCACAGTCCCCCTCAAGTTGGCGAGTAGATGTTAATCATTCCTAGCTTGCTTCTGAAACCTTCAAATTTTTCTTGAGTTAGTGACTTTGTCATCACGTCTGCAATCTGATTTCTTGAGAGAATGTAAGCCAGATCAATCACCTTACCATCTATCTTTTCTTTATTGAAGTGACGATCGATTTCCACATGTTTTGTGCGATCATGATGCACTGGATTATTAGCAATCTTGATTGCTGACACACAATCACACCAAACTTTCATTGGAGTGTTAACCTCAATTTCAAGCTCTTTTAAGAGTCTCACAAGCCATATCCCCTCACAAATACCTAAGGCCAAGGCCTTATATCCTGATTCGGCTGAGCTCCTTGATACCACTGGTTGTTTCTTACTCCTCCAAGTAACTAAATTTCCCCACACATAAGAGCAATAACCAGTAGTAGACCGTCTATCTCTTTTTGATCCTGCCCAGTCGGCATCAGTGAATAGTTCAATTTCTTTAGATGTTCCCTTTGCAAAGAACAACCCTTGTCCTAGGGTCTTCTTCAGGTACCTCAGTATTCTGTAGACTGCTGTCATGTGTTCCTTTTGAGGACTATTTGAGAATTGGCTCACCACACTAACTAGAAAGCATATGTCAGGTCTTGTGTGGGATAGGTAAATAAGTTTCTCCACTAGCCTTTGATATCGCTCCTTGTTTACTACCTTTCCATCTGACTTGATTGTTAGCTTTTGGTTAAGCTCCATTGGAGTGTGAGCAGGTGAAGTTCCCAACATCCCTATTTCTTTTAGGAGGTCAAGTGTATACTTACGTTGTGATACACTTATCCCTTCATGAGTTCGCGCCACCTCTATGCCTAGAAAATACCTTAGTGGGCCAAGATCTTTGATTTCAAATTCTGTTGCCAAGTCTCTTTTTAGCTTTGTGATTTCTTGTTCATCATTCCCTGTCAAAACTATATCATCAACATAAACAATAAGTATAGTTATTTTTTCATGATGGTGTTTAACAAATAGGGTATCATCGGCTTGACATTGTTTATAGCCTAACCCTTTGATGGCTCGAGAGAACCTCTCAAACCAAGCCCTTGGAGACTATTTCAGCCCATACAAAGATTTGTGTAGCCTACACACCTTCCCAAAATTGTTTGAGTTTCTCATTCCCAAAGGAATCTCCATGTAAACTTCTTCTTCTAAGTCCCCATTAAGGAAAGCATTTTTAACATCAAGTTGGTGTAAAGACCAATCTAAATTTGCAGCAAGAGATAAGAGAACATTTATAGTATTAAGTTTAGCTACAGGGGTGAAAGTCTCTTGGTAATCTATGCCATAAGTTTGAGTAAGCCCTCTAGCAACCAAACGTGCCTTATATTTGTTTATACTTCCATTGGGGTTATATTTTACTGTAAATATCCATTTACTACTCACCATTGATTTATCTTTAGGAAGATTTGTAATTTTCCAAGTTCCATTCTTTTGTAAAGCTCTCAATTCTTCTTCAATAGCTTGTTTCCAATGTAGATCTGTAATAGCCTCATTAAAACTTTCTACATTTGCTACAAAAGTTTTTAGGTGGGGTGAGAGCTTACTGTATGAGACATGCTTACTGATAGGATGTTGAGTGCAACTCCTTTTTCCTTCTCTTAGGGCAATAGGCCAATGAAGTTCTTCAGAACCCATTTCAGGTGCAAAGTCATATTACTGCATGGATGTAGAGTCACGTTGCTGTTCTGTGGTATTAATAAGTTGGTTTTCCATAGTTTCAACCATAGGCTGGTCACAGAGAGAGTTTAGAGGCTCAAAAGGGTTTGTATCTTGATAGACAGATCTGTTTGGGGTAGTTTCGATGCTGTGTGTTGGGGTAGTTTTGATGCTGTGTGTTCATTATAAACAAAAGTAGTACACCCAAAAACCCTCTTGGGAAGAGAAGTTACAAGGGAAGAGTTTGGAAAAGTGTCAAGAAATTTTTGTAAAGGGGTCTGGAAGTGCAGTACTTGTGAAGGCATTCGATTTATCAAGTGAGCAGTGGTAAGTATAGCATCCCGCCAAAATTGGTTAGGAATATTGCCCCCTATCATAAGGGCTCTAGCAACTTCTAAAAGATGTCTGTTTTTTTCCTTCAAAAACTCTATTCTATTGGGGAGAACAGACATAGGAGGTCTGGTGATGAATGCCATTGGTGGTTAAAAATTTTTTAAAAGATGAATTTAAATATTCTTTCCCATTATCAGTGCAAAGAATTTTAATTGAAGTCTGGAATTGATTTTTGATAAAAGCATAAAAATTTTGAAAAACAAAAAACACTTCTGACTTGTTTGTAATTAGAAAAACCCAAGTCAATCTTGTATGATCATCTATAAAAGTTACAAACTAGCAGGCTTTAGAATTGGTTTCAAATTTAGATGGCCCCAAAACATCACTATGAATAAGGGAAAAAGGGTGAGAGGGGGTATAGGGTTGTGGAGGATAAGAGTGTCTAATTTGTTTTGCAAAATGGCATATTTCACAATGAAAATCAACAACAGATTTATTATTGATAGAAGGAAATAAAACTTGCATATAACTAGGACTGGGGTGGCCTAACCTAGAATGCCATAACATTATTTCATTAGTTGGCATAGTAGATGAAATAGAGCAAGAAATAGAAACTTTTAGTGAAGATCCTTGGATATAATAAAGTCCATTCCAGACTTTAGCAGCACCAATCATCTTCCCCAATGCCAAGTCCTGAAAAACACAACTAATATTATCAAAAGTAACAAGGCAATGCAATTGATCAGCAACTTGTTTTACTGACAACAGGCTGCACTTAATTTCAAGGATGTATAGGACATTTTTCAGTGTAATATGTTCAGAGATAATAACAGTTCCAGAACCTAGAACCTTGGAAAACTGCCCATTAGCAACCTCTACAATATTATGTTCAGAAAAAGGACTGAAATCAGAAAAGACCTCTTTAAATCGAGTGATATGATCAGTGGCACCGGAGTCAATTATCCATAAATTCTTAGATGGAGTCACACTACTAAGAGCATGAGTTAGGATAGTACCTACACGGGCTAGAGTAACAGAGAGTGTAGGGTTCTCACTTGTAGAGGCAGTAGAGTGCTTGTCTAGCAACTTTCAAAGAAGTAGCAACTCATCATGGCTTAAGAGACCACTATCAGCAGAAGAGGAACCCACCATTAAGCCCTTGCTTTCTATTTTGCCTTTCTACTTGCTGTTTGGAGGTTTTCCATGAAGCTTCCAACATACTTCTTCCGTGTGTCCATTCTTTTGACAATAGTCACACCATTTGCTGGACTTTTTGTTTTTAGTGTCCCCTTGGGGGCCCTGGACAGCAAGAGCAGATGAATCATTAGAATGTGTGGAAGAAAGAGAAGAGGAATTAGTCAATACCTTCCTACTTTCTTCAAACTTGACAGTATTGAAAGCTTCTATAAGTGAGGGAAGAGTTTAAAGACTCATAATTCGTCCCCTCACATCTTCAAAGGAACCATCTAGTTCGAGTAGAAACTTGTAGCACTGTTCCTGATCCGCTAACCTTTTGTAATACATGGCATCTGTGAGATTAGACCATTCATGGACCTCATAGAGGTCTATTTGTTGCCAAAGTTTCATTAATGCTATGTAATATTGAGTTACAAATTGTTCACCTTTAACCAGATCATGAAGTAATCGTTTGACTTGAAATAGAGCAGCTGTATTTTCTGTAACAAAATAAGTGGCCTTTGCAGAATCCCAAATTTCTTTGGCTGTTGTAGCAAGGAGATAGTTTTTTCCAATCTCGACTGTCATGGAGTTGACAAGCCATGCCATTACTAGATATTTTCTACACACCATGAAGGAAATTGTGGATCAATAGCAGCTGGTGGTGGTGGAGATCTTGTGAGATATTTCTCCTTGTTGTGACCACGAACAAACATGAGAACATAGCAAGACCATTGAAGGTAATTGTTCCCATTTTGATGATGGGTAATAGGCATTTGAGAGAAGGCATCCAACTGCAAACCTAATAGCGGTGTACTCCTAGCTGTTCCGTCACCTTGTGAAGCCGAACCTTGCCTTGAAGGAGGTAGATTACTGCCATCGGCAGTAAAACTAGGTGGCTCCTGCAGTGCAGCCTTGAAAGACATTGAGAAGGCTTTTCTTTCTCATGGCTCTAATACCATGAAAGTTTCTGAATAGTAATTCTCTGTATATTCACTTAGGATCTGATTACATGATATATAAGGGAAATAGGAATCAACCCAATTAATACAAATCTGATCCTATACCTCCTAATTAATACAGATTTGATTCTATTCCTCCTAAAATCATGGAACACTAATAATGACCAGATTTTTCTCTAATATGACCGTTGCTATTTATTACAAAATATTCTCTATAATAAAAACATAGGAAATTAGGTTAAGCATTTGGTTTTTGAGCCTTTAGGCAGCAGGCCCACTTTGCCACAATTTGGTTGGAGAATTGACTCACCACACTTACTGCATAGGCTATATCAAGTCTTGTGTGAGTGCTAGGTACATTTGCCAACCAGACATTGATATCTTTCCTTATCAACGAATGGACTATCTTAAGTGACACCAAATTTGTCGCTCAATATCATAGGAGTATGATAGGATCTTCTATTGTAATAGGACTTAAAAGCTAGAAATAGATAATAAAGATTGGAATAAATGAAACTGATTATAATATTACTGCATAACTATATCAGATTACAAGGGGTAGGGTGATTTAAGACACACACATCACTCTCTTACACTCAAATACACAAACAACAATTAACTAACAGCTACAAACCAAAAAAAAAAAAAAAACAGAACACTGACCACAATACAATGGCACTACACACTCTAAAACAGAACAAGGTTGCCAATCTTTCAAGAGGTTGGCTCTCCTTCCCCAAGGGCCAAGTTCAATTCAAAATTCTCCACTCGTCCTGCTGAGCCAAAGGGACTAATTTGCAAAACTAAAAAATGACTTTTGCACTCCCCAAATTAACCCTTTTAGGGCCTTTGACCATAGTCACCCTACAGTCACCCTAATTTTCTATCTCTTTATCCAAAATAGGAAGTCAAAATTCTGAAAGCATCCTTTCCCTTTTCATGTATTCTCCTAAATTTAACTTTTTTTGCCTTCTAAAACTCATTTGGAAATCTAAAGGTTGAATCTTTTTGTTTAACGTCATGTGCATGTGTGTAATATGATGCATAATTCGGATTGTGTTTCAGCTATTCTCAGATCTTTTTTCCTTAGAATTTTGATAGCTTTATCTGATTTATATCCATCCCTATGAGAATCTGATTATTGGAATTTGATTGCTTGGATTTTGGCTTATCTATATACAGTGGTTTCAAAGGAATAATGTAGAACATCAAGGCATAGAAAATCTAGCTTCTTTAGGATGTCAGAGCCCTTAAGGCCTACTCCATTCTAATGATTACCTTCAGTCTTATGAGAGTTCTGCAAATAAATGCCCAAGACTTCGAATCAGGGTTCTCCAATATGTCCCAACCAAACATCATCTTGTTGCTCACAACAGGTCAATTTTTGGCTTTATGACCGCTATAAATATTCCATTGAGGATTAATAGTTATAGATTCAATGGAATTAGTTTTAGTGGTCCCTAGGAGCCTTGATGTTCATAATTGGAAAAGGAAAAAAGGAAAACATTACAAGAGAGTTTGTACAAAATACAAAACATGGAGAGCAGAGTCATAGGCATTATGCTTAGTGAGCTTCATGATCATTGAAATTGGAGGAACTTTTCTCATCCACAAATTTACTGAAGATGTGCAAGATGCTGTGGCATTCTTTTGCAGAAAATAGAACAATCATCTTTCAAAACAAGGGTTTTGTATGTGACATGACTTAAAGCAAGGTGAACTTCAAGTCAAGGAAAAAGAAGCAAGGTCAACTGAATTTAGTCAATCTTATGACACTTGTGTGAAGTATAGGCTGTACTTGGCAATGAAAGATAACATAATTATTTTGTTTATCATATAAAAATAATACCATGTTTGGTGAATTGGTTGGAATGTCTGCAATGGTTGTGACAGTTGTAATTATTAAGGTTGGGGTAGTAGTAAGAACATTAATGTTATAATGGTGGTTTTGCAAGGAGGGCACTACACCAACGTGCGATGGGGGAGGTTGTGGTGGAGATAGAGGTAGTAATGGTGATAGTGTTGGTTATGGTGGTGGTGATTGACATGAGGTTGAAAGTAATACACGCGCACATATTTTTAAAATGATTGTGCGAGATGAAATTCCGTAACCTTCAACGTGCAGTTTTCTAATAAAAAAGAAATCTTATTATTGTGAAGGAAGAGCATGTGTTTTGGAGAAGGATTGAAATGTCGTTCCTTAAACTCCCTGTAGTACGTATTTAGAAGCGTTACGGTTCAAGTAGATCACTAAACAAGCTCATGGATTGAAAATTTACAATTTGTTTAGGGTTACTGTTCACTGGTCATCATACTCAAGTCACATCACACAACGGGCACAATTCATTTAATTTTCTCTACTATGTGGTATCTTGGTCAGGCGTCTAACTCATCATTGCGTGAGGCTTAGGCTGTCGTACTGCTTCCTAACTCGAGTCCAAACTCATACCCCTGTCTATATGACTTTACTCAACCGTTACACTTTAGGGGAGTCTCTTAACTTGACTCATGTCTTACCATGCTCACTTACCCAATCGTTCCTTTCTCTCGCGGGAAAGTCATCTACTTCAAGCGTGGCTACCTATTTTTCAGGTTACCTCCTCACTACTCTTTCCTTTCGTCCCATAAACCACTGAGGATTAGGGCAAATCCTTATTTCTTGTCTCCCAGGTGTTCCATCTCACACGGCTTCCTGTAGCCTATTATTGGTAGCGCTCTAATTTTCTTTGGCAACCCTTCACCAAACATCTATCAATCCTTAATCACAACATCCAATGTTAGTTCTATTCACAGGATTGTTCCATTGTGAGGAAGGATCGGAGTCTCACCTTTCACAATCAAAGAGTTTATCAGGAAAGACAGCCAACTAAACTCAATAATAACATCCATATCATGGGATGACATGCATATCAAAGCTAGGGGAATGTAACAATGATCATACTGGACAATGCAATTCAAACATGCTTTAACCTCAAAGGGAGTGGACAAAATAATTCACACCACAAGGGACCACAGTGAGACCCAATTGCCCTATATATTCACATCACATAAACATGTGGCTTGCACCCAAATCATACATCAAACACATAAGGTAATTACTAATACAAATCGTACCTTGTGTTCTCTTGGGCATCTTATGAGCCTCCTGCACGAGAGCAAACACTCATCCCTAAGGCTGGGGTCTAAAATGTTTCGACCTCGGGTGTACTCCCTAGCGAAGTGTTTAGGCTTGCTGCATCTATAACACATACTGTCCTAGCACGCATGACCAATCCCCATGGTTCTTCCCGCAGACCTTGCATTCTATCTCCCCTCCTGGTATCTAGTTCTTCTCCTTGTCTATTACTCTCTCTCAGCTTAAACGGAGTACTGGTTCAAGCAAAGCTTGGTATGAGAAAAAACTCTACCTAAGAAAGTAATGGGTTACTAGGATTGGTCCAACTAAGGTTAAGAGTTTGAGATGAGTTCTTTAGGGGAAATTGCCAAAGAGGAGAAGTAAGGAATGATAGAGAGTAACTTCTTGACGGTTTATTCTGACTTTTCCTGAATAGCGTATAAATAGATTTTAAATTCTGTTAAAGCCAACCTCTTTGCTTTCTAGGGGTAAAATCATTTTTAAAACTTGTAATAAATCCTCAAATATTATTTCCCATTTTTTTCTAATTATCTGAGACCTTCTCGTGTTTTAAATAATTTAATTTCGGTTAATATTCATAATTAGTCAAAAAACCCTAAGAATTTTATCAATTTGCTCAATGGGCATTTTCATTATTTTTAACCCCATATGTGTCTTAGAACCTTATTTCCTATTTTTCTAAATTTTTTTTGAAATATTTAGGCCCGCTTTCATCACTGCTTAATTTTCAGCGTAAAACTTTTTAAATTTACATTTAGGTCCCTATTCGGGTTTAGCCTGAGGAATCATCTCACTGAGATTCCTAGCACAACCTTTGCCCCTTAATCATCTCCAATTGCCATACTCAAGCCTTTAAGACTTCATCAGAGTCTTTAACTTGCCTGTCTCGTAGTTCCAAAAAATTCTTATTTTGCAGTGTGGTCCTTGAAGATCCTCTCGTCTTTCCAGGGAACTTCTGAAACTCTTGCGAGAAAGGCTATTTCCTGCATGAGGATACTAAAAGAAATTGAAATACTCCATTATTTACTTAATAACATCGCCATTGTACCCTCTATTTGTGCTAAAGCCCAGAGCCAATAGGGATAATCACAACTTGTATTTTATGGTCACTGCTGCTAATTATTTTCTAAATCTATTCAGGCATGAAATTTTTTATATTTCCTTGTACGATGACTATTACACTTTTTGCTGCTTAAGAAAGACGCTAGTTGTAAGCTTCTTAGTGCCACACCTAAAATGAAACAAGAAAAGAGGAACTTTAAAACTCTTATTCCTTATGATAATTGTGCCAATTCTTTGGCCTGCTGTGACATGATTTGATAATGTGACTGTTTGTTTGTCTGCTTCTGCTGTCAGTATTTTTTTCTAGCATCCATACGATATGCATGCATAAGCCATGATGTTGATTTGTGCATCGTCGGTCTTCTAATTTAGATTTAAATTTATTTTTTTTTTGGTTTAATGTGACGTTTTTAACATGAGCATTCGTTTTCAAACATTAAAACCCCCCCCCCAAAAAAAATAATGACTAGTTTTCTTACAGAAATTGCTAGGAAATGAATTTGGATGAAGTTGATCATGGGGAACTGTTGATTTTTCTGAGATGAGCTTGTTGCCAAACATATATAAGTTATGGCGCTGAATTGTGGTATACCAAAACCTCACTTGAATATCAAATCTCCAACTTCAGTATTTTTAAGATTTTTCTTGTTTTTACAATCTACCAAACTGCATTGCAAGTCATTTGGTGGAAGAACTACTGGATATAATCCTCATCGGCGCATCTTTTCAGATTGGTGCTGTTTTGCATTTGCCTAAGTGACAATTAATGTGCTGCCATGGCAGGTTGACTTTACCCTTGTTGCCGATGGTTTGCTTGTTGGACTCATACGTGCAAAGTGGCTGCATAAAGCAATATATGTAAAGGTTGATTCAACATCTGCTGAACCTCATGTTATAAAGATGTCTGGGTTCAATTCATCTGCGGCACCTAATGGTGGCCAAAGGCTTTCCATGCTTGCTGCCAAATCTGGATTTGTCATTCCAAAAAACAAATTATCTGGTTCATTAGTTCCAATCTTCAAGGGGGCCAAGAATCACGGGGCCACTGGAACTACCAAAGAAGAAAGTTCTAAACAAATTCATAGGAAAACAAAATGGGGACCTGATCTGACACAGGATGCTGCTGTTAGAAGAGGGAGAACTTTAGCTTTAAAGGTCCTTTTAGGAATTCTTTCTATTAACTTCTATTTTATTTCTGTTTTAGTTTGACATTAGGTCTTTCTCATTTTTCTTATTTATATTCCATTATTAGTTTCTTTAATATAATATTTTTGAAAGGTTGAGATTTCATTTTGTTGATTTTATTGGAGTGAAAGTCACATCTTTGTCTGCACCACTTCATTTGCTTTACATCAGTTACTTTTTGTTATCTTCACAAGTTCAAATATTTCGTTTGCTAAAAAGAGAAAAGGTTTGATTAAGATTGGTACAGATGTATTCATTGTTATGCTTCAGTGTAGAATGTATAATGCTCCTCTGCTAGTTCTTAAAATTTCCTTACAAGTTGGAGCCAATAAGAGAGCATAAGTAATCAGCTGAGCCTTTTTTCTTTTTACACCATCAATAAGGACACTGCTTCTCCTTTTTCTAGATTCGTGTGGATCAAATTTCACATCAGTTAAAATCACAGAAGTCAGAGGTTGAAGATACTGAAGGCTCATCATTAGGAGCTGAAGATCTAGTTCATAGCTACCCCAATACTGAAATTGATGACAAGGTTAAACGTCGACCATGTTCTCTTCTGCTTGTAATTTTTATTGCTATCTGTTTACTTCTTATTTAAGTTACTGATGTGTATTTTTTTTCTTATATGAATAAGCTATATAAGAAGTCAGAAATGCTTGAGCATGAAAAGCGGGAAGCAATAGGTTTGTGTTCCTTGAAATGTATCTTTTCTTTACACGCACACACAGACGCACTTGTAAAGAGTTTCTTTTTTTTGTTTTTAAATAAATATATATATTCCTTAGAATCCTATGCTGTTCATTTAGGATAATCTTGATCTAAATAATATCCAGGTGAAATACTAAGATTAGATCCAAGTTACAAGCCTCCACTCGATTTTAAACCATTACTGAAAGAAGCCAGTGTCCCGCTGCCTGTAAGTATCTATTCTAACAATTTTGTTGGATCTTCTTTCTATTTAAATGCCATTGTTTCCCTGCCCTTTTGATGGAAAATAAAGATACATTTCCATATTTTTTTTTTTTTTTAATCTTCTATGTGCCTAGCATGGCCTGCATAATTCTCTCTTTCCTTGAACTGATCTGCCAAGATACTGAGTATTTCTCTATTTTTGAATTTATGTAATCTATGATCATTAAGGGCAAGGGAGAGGTTCTTTGGGCCTTATTTTACTACTTCATGTGGTCTCAGTTGATATGATGATTTTCATGAAAACGACTAGTTAGAGATAGTTTTCCATGTCTATGAGACTGTTTTGGTCTAGCTTAAACATCGGTGGATTGGTGTATTTCATTTGGGCACTGTCACTCCAACTTAAATGTAACAAGCATGGCATAATAAATTTGTTCCTATAATCTTTTTCAAACCATGCATGTCGTCTGTGGCTGCTATAAGTATTGTGAAGAGTGTTAAGTCATTGATAACATCACCCTTCTCAGATTTAAAGAAAGAGGAGAAAAGAATTTGCTTCTGAATAAACTGCCCGATTTTATTGACAGAAATATGAAGGTCAATGAGAAACAGTATTTTTATTATTCTTGAAATACTTGGTACTCCTTCGGTTCTTAGTATAAGACCTATTTAACTAATTTGATTATATTAAGGAAGTTAGATAAGTTAGTTAATTATAAGAAATATTAAATGTTTTTCCTAAAACATCATAATCATCTTTCTTAATATCCTCCCTCTCTCACTCACTTGATTATGATTGAGGGAGTATTCCTGGGAGTAATTTAGGAAAAATTGATAAATATGATAAATAGGTCTTATATTTAGGATCAAAATTAACTTGATAATTAGGTCTTATCTTAAGGACCAGAGGAGTATTTCTTAATTTTCTAGTATTCTTTAATCCATGGATGTGTAGGCAAGTTTATTTGCATTCATTTTTCCCATATCTACAATAAATATTCCATGATTGCTTTCTTGAAGGTTCATGTTTTTGCTTATTATATTCTCGAGAGTTGAGGCGATATTGAAAACTTGGCTGTATGTGTGATTGAGCTGGACTCTTAAACGGAACAGTAACTGTAGAATTAGTCATTATGTGCATGATAATAATATCTTGAAAGACCAAGGACTGCTCATTGACTTGATCTTGCTTGCTGTTTGCATGCTGGTGCTATAACTTCTTCATCCTTCTCCATGATTGCAATATTATTGGTAGGATATAATTATTGCTCTGAAGAGTTGATACTATTTATGACATCTCTTTCACTTTTGACATGCTTAGACTTGAATCCTACTACTATTTATGAACTGTTCGATATTTTATTAAATTTCTCTGAAGCGACATGCTACACTTTCCTTTTGTTTTTTTGTACTCTGAAACTTACATCCAATGTAAATGGGATGTTTTTATCTAGTTTGATGTGAAAACAATCTGTAGCAATTTGTCAAATGGATAATGTCTCAGTTATCTGAGTGTGAAGTTCTAATGCTCTAGTTATTCACGATTCTATGCGCAATATTATTTATACAGGTAAAAGAATATCCTGGATTCAATTTTATCAGCCTAATATATGGGCCTGAAGGTGATAATCATAAGCGGGTAGAAAAGGTAACACCCTTAAGTTCCTTTTTCTTATAATTCATGCTACCTTGCATTAAATGTAATATTAATGATCTGCAGTCTGCAGGCTGTATATTCTACTGATTGAGATTACTAAATTGATATATGTTTTAATTTAAAGATTACTCTTCTTTGTTGTACGCAGGAAACTGGGGCCAAGATTGAAGTTCATGGGATCAAAGCAGGAGAGAAGGTTTGTTTGTTCCAAACAATATTTAAAAAAAAAAAAAAAAATTATCTTGTCACTTATCCTTTCAATTTTATTTTGATGTTGTGTAATTTAACTTGATAAGAAGTAACTAGAACTTCGCCTATGCTTTAACTGTTTCAATTTTAGGCTGAAATTAAACCAGGAAACGATGTGCACGACACTTATGAAGAGATGCATGTTATTGTATCAGCTGATAGTTTTGAAAAAGTGGATGCAGCAGTGTCCATCATTGAACTGCTAATCACCTCTGTTACTGTAAGTTTCACAATTTTACATGATAAGCTTTATGATTTACTATTTATGGTTGTCTTAGTTATGGTTTAACATGGTTTTTTTATCCTTTTCAACATTGTTCTGTTATTTTGATTGTTATGGCTCGGAATAACAGTTGCAGTCCATTGTGCAGGGGAATTTAGCTACTGCTTCTGCAACCGCAATGTCAGTTTCTGTGGACAACACCAATGTTCCTGGTGAAAACGTGAACCATGCCCCTTCTCATCTCGTTTCTGTATCAATGGAAAACCAGGCCATGGCGGTGGCACAACCAGTAGCTGGAGTTGCACAAACGCTTGGAGCTCATTTTCAACACTCCGGTCCATGGTCTTCAGCCATTTCATCTCAAAACCCAGCGTTTGCTCCTTCTGGTAACGTAGCTTCTCCAAATCCTTCAGGCCTTCCAAGGCCCCTCCATTTCCCATCGCAATCAATGAATTCTTCAATCGTCACCTCAAATTTTGCTGCTCAACATGCAACTGTCACTGGATTCAACTCAGTTATTCCAAATCGACCTCTTGTGCAATCACAACCAGCAAGAGAACATCTCCAGCATTCACATATGACCCAGACAAGTCCTGTGGGACTCACTGGTCCGCCAAGAAATCCTTCTGTGGTATCTAGGCAGACTTCCTCGGTTCCAACAAATGTTTCAGCTTCGTTTCCCTTAAATCGAAGCCAACCAGCACCAGTAGGACATCAGACATCAGTGCCTTTGATGCTTCCACCTATGTCTGGTATTTTGCCTGCACCGGTACCTGACCGGTCACTGACATCTGTTGGTGCCCCTTCTGGACTAGCTGGAGTGTCTCCTCGTCCTGGCAATATGGGGCAAGTGGTTCCTCCTCATAGACCGGTTTCTCTACATGTACAACCTGATGTTGCATTTAAGCCACCAGTATCAAGCACATCACATTCTACCACTTTTCCACCCCATCATGCAGGGACTCCCGTTGGATTGCCCTCTTCTCTGGGACCAATGCAGCCACTAGGGCCAACTTATTCATCAATACATCATTTATCGGGATCCAGTTTATTCCCTTCGCCTAGAGTACCTACTTCACTTCCGTTATCTCAGCAGTCTGGAATCCCTAGCCCTGCTTCTGGAGTCACTTATCATAACCCCGGAAATCCGCCACCTTTGTCGGGTCCAAATTCTGGAAATTTTACTTTCCGACCACAGCGGCCGAATGCAGACTTTCAAGTGGTTTCCAGACCAAACACTGCTACCCAGGGTGGTGGAAGAGAGCTATCCTCTGGTCCTCGGCCACCATCTTTTGGGTTTGCTGTTCCTAATCAACCCGTCAATCAAATCTTTCCAAGAACACAAATGCACAACCAGGTGGATCAAACTAAAAATGTTCCATATGTGGGTCCCTTTGGAGGTGGACCCGGTTCCCTCCCAATCCCATCCAGACCCACTGCATTACCATTTGCCAGTCAACCTGATCCTAGGTCTGCAGCCCCACAAATGGCCATGAGGAATTTTTTTCCTTCCCCTCAAATGGCAAATTTTCCCAGTCCTGGACCTCCAAGGGCCGGAAACATGCAGATTCGACAGAATCATCCTGCTCAGAGGTGGCCAGAAATCCCCTTGCCTCCAAATCAGAGGTTCGGCAACAATCATTTGGCGACTTCTGGTAGACCACTGCATCCTTCTGACCAGATTTATGATCCTTTTTCACCCACTTCTGTCGCAGCTCCACAGCAAAAAAGTGATCCTGCTAAGTGAGAAAAATGAACAGTGCGGACCTTAAGTTTTTATTAGGGTTTAGATGTCAGGATACTGATCTCAGTTTCAATACTATAAAATATGGGCAACAGGACATGCTTTTTGTAGTCTAGTAACTAGTAGTCGAAGTGCTTAGTTGATATGATAATGGGATATCGTTTCATTACTGCTTGTATTCCTTGTCGATGTTCATTTCGTAGAGAGAATGACACATAAGGACGGCTGAAATAGGCAAATAGACAAAATAGTCCTTCCAAATGGCCTAAGACCAATAAAATCTTTAGGAGTTAAATGGAATTAAAATATTCACCACATTTATATAAATGCCCTTTATTTTATTTAAATGGAGCTGCCACGGCTGAAATTCCGACACTAACACCTGAATTTTGGCCGTCGGATTTCGCCTACGGCTGGAGCTCTCCGGGGACTAGAGAATTATTAAGGAAGGGTTTGTTCTGGGTGAGTGGGTGGAATATGATTCCGCAGCTTTTCCGTTCCTGAAAAGTATTTTGACTATAGGGCCACTAATAATTACAGAAGAAGGATTACAGCTTCCGTAAGAGGAAATCACAAGTACATGCTTGTGTATGGCAAATATCATTCAGTAGCAATTTTGAATTCAATAACAAAATTCTACATTACAAATAACAACTTTGTTTACACGTAATAAAAAATACAACAACTAAGATTCAAAAAATTCAGGTTAGTGATTTTAACGTGGTAGCATTCTACAGCTAAATAACAATTTCACTATCAGGAATAACAATTTTGCTTTCCTGTAATAACAAGTAGATGCTTGAGAATGAATATTACTATCCAAAAATCAGTATGGGGACTTCGCTGAATCTTCACTATTATATGTAACAACTTTGCTTATATGTAATAAGTACATGCTTGTGAATGACAGCTACCATCAAGAATTTCAGGTGGGGGAAGCTCCAGCGAAATAACACTTCGCTATTATGAAGGATAAAGTAGCACGTGGTATTTTGATCTTATTTTTCTAAGCATCCAGCACGTCGATGTTATTTTTTCAGTTATATTTAACACACTAATCTTATTTATGGTCTAAAGTGTTGAATATATTATAAATATGATCAGGGTGTTGGAAACGTAAAAAAATAAGATGAGGGTGATACATGCGTCTAGAAAATAAGATAAAGTTATTGGACGCTGTTTCACTTTATTACAAATAACTTTGATTACATGTAATAGCATGTACGTGCTCGTGAGTGACAACTATTATTCGAAGAGTCAGTTTGAGGAATTTAAGATGGTACAGTCAGAAGCTAAAAACAGTCTTTTGTTTTTAAAAAAATCTTGTTTAATAATTAATTTTCAGTTAAATGTTTTCTAAAACAAGAAAAAAAGCGATAGTCTGTTTCAAAAAACAAAAACATAAGAACAATTTTTATTTTTTTGTTCAGTAAAATCTTTTTTTTGTTTTATAAAATTGGATAATAAACGGAAGTTCTATCTACTTTTAACGCTTGATGGTTAGAGCTCTCGTGTTTTAAATTAGAACTCGCTACTCTCCAGTTTGCTTGATGCTGAAATTGATTTAAGAACAATTATTTTAAGCAATTTTTTATAATTTTTACTCATGAATATGTTTTTTTTTAGAACAATCATCCAAGCAATTTTTTTAATTTTTTCTTCTTAAAACTTATTCTGAAAAAAAAAACAATTTCATAAAACTATTCTGAAAAAGAATTAAAACAGAATCAGACAAAGGCCTATAACTACCTCACAGCTTTTGACCCAAAAAAAAAAAACTACCTCACAGCTGACCCTAGTAAGTTTCTAGCAAAATCCTAAGGCCTAATGGTATTTTCTAATTTGAAAGAGGAATTATTCAGATGCATTCAGATGCATAGCAGTCAACTGGCTCAGACCATTCTAATGGAAGACGGATATAAATTCCAGCTTTAGAATGAAAAGAAACAAGTTGTCACTTTACAAAGGTAAAAGCAACTGTTTTTTACCTTATTGCCAATTTATTCCTTATTAATTATTGCCTCCCTTAATGGGGAAAGAAAGAATATTAGAAAAATGTCGGTAAAAAATATAAAAAATTATATGGAGTTGTATTTCATATCGGTTGTTAATCATAAACTATATTTGCGTTCTTCAAGGGTTAAAATGTAAATTTGTCATAAAAATTTTACTCAGAAGTACTAGGCACTTGAAAGTTTTTTTGGGGTGCAAATTTACCTCAAAAGTTTAAAATTGTAGTAATATTACTCCTAACATTGAGTATTAAAATAGTGACATTAACTGTTCACGTTAATGGATAATATTGTTATTTTAAAATTTTAGTTTCTCCACATATTTATGGGCTCTATATAATTTATTCCTTTAATCTTTTTCTTGTGCATATCATTAAGCTTTCAATGTTCAAAACTAATTACAATCTTTCAAAAACATTTATACTATATATCTACACAACAAATATGTCTTATTAACAATTAATGGGTGATAATAGACATTAAACAATTTAATGTTTCCTTATGATGTTTATTTCCTTTAGCCATAACAACTACTACCTCTAGTTTTAAATATAAGAGCTAGTTAGATATTTAATTTTGTTCTAAATGCAAGACCTAATTCAATGTGTTTTCTATATTTAATCTTTTTTTTTTCAAGTAGTCTCTATAGTGATTGCACATGTTAAAAGATTTCAATTTAATGCACATAATTAACAATTGTATTTTAGAAAAGATAATAATCATTTGTTACAAATAACTATTTAATTAATTTTTTAATATTCGCAAACTAGTTATCTAGCTCTTATATTAAGGACCGAAAGTTATACTTTATAATAGAGAGAGGGGGAGTGATTACTGAACAAGAGCTGGCAAAAAAAATTAGTGCTGAATAAGAGAAATTGTTCGTCCGTTTCTTAATTATTTCTCTAAGAAATTTATATATCTATCCTCTTCTAAATTGTAAAATGCTCCATCTGGTTCATAATATTATCTATCCTCTTCTAAATTAAGGAATGTTAGTTAAACCATCAAATGTGTTTTAAATTGATAAAAGTTACCTATTTTACCCTTATTAAAGAATGCGATTGTAAAATTTTATCCTCTCTCCTTCTCGTAACAAAGAATAAAAATGAAAAACTATTATTAATTACTTTATCAACCTCTTATATTTTAGACCAAAATTTTCTTATAGAAGACTTCTTATCTAATGAAGGAGAACATTAACTATTATTTTTTTCCAATAATATTCACCAAATTTAAAAGTTCAAGACAGCATTGATTAATTCATCAAATGAATTAAGATTTTTTTTTGAAAATATAAAAGGAATTCCAACATTTTCTTTGAAAGTAATGGTAAAGAAAAACAAATAAGTCCATAGATTCATTATATTTTGTTCAGTGTATGTCATTATTTGGGTTCCTTGATTAGTTGAATCTTGTAATTAATGCTCTTAATGAAAAATTCATTTTTAACAATTTCATTGTATTTGTTTTTGGTTGAAAGTCAAATAATATTTTGAAAATCTATTGTCATTAATACCAATGAATTTATTAACTATTCCTCAATTCATTCCCCCTCTATAAATTGATCATTCTGAAATATTTGAAGTCTCAATTTTGTTGAAGAGGCCAAAAAAAATTGAGTTATTGAAGCATTATGGCAAATTCTGTGATTCTTCGTTCTACATTTCTTCTTGTATTCCTGTCTGCCTCTTTTGTCATTCAGGTTGCTCATGTGAGTCCATTCTTGTGATCTCTCCTTTCATTTTTGTTTTTAATTTAGTGTTTTATTTATTTTTGGATTTATTTTTTAGGGCTTTTTCTTTAACTTTTTACATGTAATAACGAATGGATTTGGATTTGATAAGAGACCAATTTTCATAATTGCTCAAAGTAAAATATAATGTTCTACTAATGCAAATGGCTGGCTTTTTACTGTATATCTTGCAGCTGCTTCTCTTTTGTTCTATTCATCTTTTGCTAAATCCAAATCCACTGAGAATTTATGGATTTGTTTCTATGGACTTTTAATATGTAATTTATTTATTGTTTCATTTTTTAAGCCATGATATATCCAATAATGATAATTTTTTTTGCCATCCAACCCAATAATTATATTACACACACATATTAGTTATTAATATTTTGGATAAAAATTGTAACTTCTTTTAAAACATTTACTAAATCCATTGTGTTTGAAACCCTTAATAAATTATTAATCAATCATTACATTTATTGATCATTTTAAATTTGAATGCAATTTATATATATCTTTGTATATGACTGCAAATCTAAATTTGTTTTTCTTAAATTTCCTTTCTTAAAAACGTTCAGGCTGGTGGAGAAGGATCACTTCGCCCAGAAGGTAAGTATAAAAATTTTACATATATATAAGAAATGTTGATAAAATTCAATTAATGTGATATTTTAATTGGTTAATTAGAATTATATAACTATACTTTTTGACCGGCGAATTATATAACTATACTAATGATAATTAATTAATTTGGAATGATTCAGAATGTGCTGGGGCATGTGACTATCGATGTTCAGATACACAGTACAAGAAGGCATGTTTGACTTTCTGCAATAAATGTTGCCTGAAGTGTTTATGTGTGCCTTCAGGAACATATGGTCACAAGGAAGAGTGTCCTTGCTATAACAATTGGAAGACCAAGGAAGGAGGGCCCAAGTGCCCTTAATTATTTCAATTTAAATCTTTGACTAAATAATTATCAAACTGCTTCTCTTATATAGTTGGATTAGTGGTGTTTTAAATTAGTGAATAATTTTTTTAAAAGGCCTCTTTTGCATTCTTATATTGAATAGAATAGGTAGGCTATCAAAACCAAAACTCTTGTGCGAGAAGTTTCGGGTTTATCCTTACTTGTAACTTCGGTTTATTAATGACTGTCACTCTAACTTGAAAAGAAGGGAAAAAAAGAATAGGCTAACAGACAATGACTCAATTCTTGCAAGTATTATAAACCCAAGTCGTCTAACTAAATTTCGTTATGCCTTGTTAGATTAGGACACCATGATTAATCTATTATAACTCTATCTTCTTAATACTACATCCGGTTCTTAGTTACTAAGAACTAATTTGAGGTTTAATATAAAGTCTAGGTTTCATGATGTGCAAGTCATAAAACAGAATGGAATGCGAAAAATCGGAGTTATGAGAAGCTTAAAGCTTCTTTTATTTAATTTTTCAAAAAAAGAACATGTGGAGCTCAGTTGTAACTCAATTGGAAAGAATTTTCGCCGCCTCATATGAAATTATAAATAATAACGATGATAATATAAAAAGTGAAAACTCGAGAGACTAAGTCATAGACAAATTAAAAGTTCATGGAATGAGTTACACCGAGTCATAGTTGAGAGATTAAGTTATAAATGAGTTAAAATTTAAAGGAGTAAAAGATTAATTTTCTCAAAATACAGTAAAAGATTAATTTTCTCAAAATACAATGTCATTTGCCTCGTCTCTAATATAGTAGACAAAAAATAGAAATACATGAAAAAGATAATTTTGAGTTCTTTTTTTTTTTTTTTTTACAGCACAACCAAAAACACGTTTGTTTTTTCAGAACATTTGTTTTTTTTTATTTTTTAAAATTAAAAACGGTTTTGAAAACAAAAAATCAAGCCAGCCCTCAATAACAGTATCTTTAGATTATATATGGTTTTATAATGACTATTTTATTTATTTGTGAATTAATATATTTTTATTTAAATATCACTTTTTAAAGGTTATACATAATTTTTTCAATATTTTAGGCATCATATCATTTTAATTATAATTATGTTGATCCCGATTTAAATAAGATTAAACTCTTAACTCTGAAACCATTGTTTCTCTGACCAAAAAACAAAATTAAAAAAAAAAACCATTGTTTCAACTGATATAATGACATTCAGTGCTGAGCAGGGACTTTTGATTCCCCCCCCCTCCTTACTCATTAAAACCACATTGTATTAATTCATAAAAAAAAAAATCACATTGTATTAGAATTTTTGAGTTAAAGTTCATAAAACACCCTAAAGTATTTGTAATATTATTACTAAGCTAGCCGTCCATATTAAGATGCATTTCACGGCATTCGTAATTATTGTTGTCACATGTCCCCTTTCACCCAATATACCTCCAATAGTTCGCAATCAAGGAAATTGATAGCTGTCCATATGTTTGGATTTGACTTATTATATTTTTCCTTTTATTAAATAAACTAGACTTGTGTTTTTTGACCAAAAAAAAACTAGACTTGTGTTTCAAATCTAGGACAATAGATTTCGGCACAGGGAAATTTAATTAACTTTGGACAAATACATCAAGAAATTAAGTAGTGTTAAGAATCCAATAAACTAAAACCAACTAGGGCTGAATTATATTGAATAAAAACCTTGAATACTCTTAAGGACAGTGTTAAAAAAAATAACATTGTGGAAATTAAATTTATGAGGTCTTATAATCTTACCTTTCTTTTAATCATGTTTTCTTTCCCCTTTCTGTAGATCTTTAGATCTTTACGGTTTTCTCAATTATAAGGAATCAATTAATCATAATTGATATGAATGTTAATTAAGCAATATGTAAATTAAGACAAAATAAAAAATAAAGTGTTTTTAGAAAAATAAAATTTATTAAGGATAAAGGTGAATCCAATACCCGGATCTTATTTTTTGGATGCATTTATTATATCATAATCTTTTTATGGTGTATTCAGCACTCTGATTTTGTTTTTATGGTGCATACAGCACTTTAATATTATTTTTAGTGCATATAGCATTCTAAAGATCAAGGTACTAGATGTAACTCAAAAATAATATCAAGATGTTGTATATACTAAGAAAATAAGATCAGGATACTATATGTACCTAGGAAATGAAATCAGAGAGTACTGATGCAACTTTACCCATTTATTTATGATCAACGTAAAAATACAAAAATTTATTACACTCATGACCCTCTCCATATATCCATAAATAATATGTAAGCTGATTTATTTTGATTCTATTTGGACATGTGTGGCAAAATTAGTATATGCCAAGTTGGAGGCACATCATTAGCTACTACCGTTATTTCTTTTACAAATCACTAATAAATTATGAATATAAAGACGGATACTTATAATTGAACAAATTGTAAGGACCAAATAAAAAATTACAAGTTTGGTTAAAAAAATAAAACATTAGAAAAATAATTAAAAATATAGTGAAATTATTGAACTTACATATTTCTTCTTTTTTTAATTTTTAAGCTACTGCTTAAACAGTCAAACTTCAGATCCCTATAAATGATGTCAGCATGACCCCAATTACTTTATATGTACACAAGAGAATGAGATTTGAATTACTATTTGTTAATTTGAATTTTAAACTTTTGCAAAAAGAAAAAAGGAAAAAACAAAATATGCGAAACTTGTCACGAGTATGTGATAGCTAGAAAGCATTATGGGACATGAAAGCTAATTTTGTACTAAAAAAAGTTAAAATAAATATTGACATAAAGCAGAAGCAATAATGCTTTAGATTCCTCACACACATATTTTATCAGAAATGGGACCTTCTTGACAGATATAATTCGTTTGTTGTTTTGTGAAACAAGTGACTATTGAAGCATCTTCTGCCCCTGAAGCAATACTTATTATTAGCTCTACTTAATTTGGATGCGATCCCAATGAAAAATTGCTTTAAATCTATCATTCTGTTGACATTTAATTTGACTATTACATATTTATTTTTCTTTTACTAAATAAAAGTAATTGTTGCGTTTAAAAACATGACTAGTCCGAATAACAATATATATATATATATATATATATTCATATAACTATTTGAGAGGGTCAGATTGGAGCATTGTTTAGACTAACTGGAAAACCACTATTTATTAATTAGAAAATTAAATTAATAGTAAAACAGTGAAAGTCCCTGGGCTTTACTTAAATATTGATGATGACTGATTTGGAAAAGTTAAGATTTAAAGGCATGTCAAGAAAGAAGGAGACGTGTCTTAAAGTGCTAAACAAAATTCTTATAAATTACCCATTATTGTGCGATTTAAACCATGCTCTTTTTTAATAATTGAACCATCTTTTTATTAGTAGAATTTATATTGATTTTTTTTGTAATTATAAGAATTATGCAATATTTGGAACTATCGTAGTTTCCTAAAATTATAATTCAATTTTTTAATAATAGATAAAATATATTTTTAGTCTTTTAACTTTATAAAAAATTTCAGTTTGATTCCTTATTTTTGAAAAGTATATTTAGTCCTTGAATCCTAAAATTATTAACAGAAAATGATGAAATTAATATCTTGAATGTTAATAAAATATTCTCAAATGCTAACATATTAACTTTAATTTTTAAAATAATTATGATTATTACCAAAAAAATTATCATTAATACTAATAATTTTAGGATTAAATGATTAAAATATATTTTTTAAAGTTAATGGACCAAATTGAATATTTGTGTAAAGTTAAAGGATTAAATATAAATTGTAGTCTTTAAAACAATATCAAATCCCTTCTATTTGACTAATAATAGTGTTGATTAAAGAAAATAATTTTATTCTTGTTATTCAAAGTTGGATTAATGCCTCATTTACCTATTTCCACATTAAAAAATATATAATAATGATAACTGAAAGATGAACAGAGAATTAGGTGGAAATGGCCAATTAATTATTAATCATGGCAACACTTTTAGCTTATTGCTCTATCATAAGGTGAATGGAAGCTTCTCTCAGATATGAATTTGTTTGCATCTACACAAGAAAGTAAGGGAAATTTCAAAAAGAACAAAAATAGAAAATCATTATCTTGCTTCTCCTTTTCTTGTCTATCTCACAATCCAAGAAATAAATTACCCTTTTCTTTTTTTAATTTAAAAAATAGAATTCACTTGCACTTTTTTATGCAAATAATAAAATTACCATGAAGTACGTATGCAAAAATACATATACATATTCGAATTAAGATCTCTGAAAGTAACAAGTAAAGGCAAAATGGAGGGGGGGAAAGGAAGGGAAAAGTAAAGTCTGACCTTTACATATGTAAATCTCACATAGGCGGGACCAACTTTTTTGCTTAACTGACAAAATATTATAGAGAATTTTATTTTACAAGTTAAAGCAACAAGTTAATCTTAATTATCTGACAATTTTGGATTTCAAGAGCTTCTCTTTCGTCTGAAGTAAACTCTTATTGCCATTCATGATTCTCAAGCTTTGTCTCAACAAATCAAACTCTCTCTCCTTTTTAATCTTTTCTTGCTCCAATGAGTCCAATTGAGATTTTAGAGACTTGATTGTTCCTTCCTTATCTTCTAATTCTGTCTTCATTTTCTCAATATGCACCTCATTTTCTTCTGCTTTCCAGCATAATCCATCACCTACATATCATCAAAAAGTCAAATAATTAAGATGCGCAGGAATGACTCGAATTCAATAAATATCTATATTTAATATAAACCGTCATATCAGATCCGTACCCCCAAGTTTTATTAATTTTCCTTTTTTTAACTAATTTTTTTTACTTCAAAAAATTTATTTTGTTGAAACTTACATTGAATGGTTCGTATATAAAGCTGTATGAGGGATCTAGGCTTCTGGAAAAATACACACGCAAAAATTCAATGGTACATTTTCTTCTTTCAAGGCTAACTTAAAAGAAGGACAGTGAAAGGCAACCAACCTCCCAACTACTGAATGCTTGAATTTATTAATTTAATTAGTTGAAACGGAAAATCAACTTACAGTTACGGGTAGGTGTTGGGTTGTTTTTGCATATCGAATAGAATAGAGTGAAAGGAAAAAAAATGTAAATCCGTAAAAGAAAAAGTTATTTTAAAACAAAAAAATTAATAGGAACAGACGTACCATTGTAATTAAGCAATGATAGTTAAGGGAATGCCAAGTAAAATTATTACCTAAAAGGGTGAACTCAAGCACAAAATAATGCAAATACTATAAATCTGTTCAATCAATTAATTAATGTGTGCCTTTTTAATTTAATTTAAAAAGAAACATACAAATGTTCAACTCATATAATTACTTTCCAGAAATTCTGTAGTTCAACATAAACATTACTCAGCTAAGCTCTGGAAACATTACTCTCTCCGGTGTGTTTGTGAAATACAAATAACTGAACTTCATAAATTAAAAAGTTGAATCAATTGAAAATAAGAAATATGTAAGAAAAATATAATTTATGTTTTCAAAAACATCTTTAATTATAGAGGGCGAGTATGAATGTGAAAGAGCATGAATAATTAATTTAGTAGAATTAATAAATAATTAATGAGGTAATAATAAAAAATGATACCAACGATTTCAAACAAGTTATTAGTGCCTCTTATAAATACGAACAAATTCAAGAAACCAAAATTGCCGCTCCTTAACTACTTTAATTGAATCTCTTTACACCTAAAAATGCAAAAACTTTAATTTGCCCAAATCTCTTGGGTAGACTGAAACGGACTCGATTACACATAATTATAATAATTCTCAAATCTAAAAGAATCTGATTCAGATATACACATACCATTATAAGTTCTCTGAATGAGGTCATCCAACTCAGTCTTAATTTCCAGATAAAGTTGTTTCCACTTCTCTACAGCTTCATCTCTTCTTGCTCTTTCCTCCTTCATCTTCTCAACCAGAAGCTTCGTCCCCATTAATTCCCATTCTTTCCTACTATTATCCTCACCTTTTTCCATTATTCCCATTTTGTCCCTCTTCATCATCTCTCTTATCTTCTCCTCTCTCTCCTCCACCGTCTTCCTCAGCTGCGCCACCTCCTGCCTCAGCTTCTCCTTCTCTCTCCTCCACTCAGTCTCCTTCATAGCAAACATCATTATCTCTCTCTCACAGTTCATGTACTCTCTCTCCCTCTCCGCCATCACGCTCTTTATCTCCTCTTGCAGAACCTTCACCCTGTGTTTCAGATTCATCATTTCCTTCTCGCAGCTGTAATAGTACCTTCCTCCTTCTCCTCCATTCTTGCTAAGCTTCCCTCCCATGGCGATCGATGATCTCTCTGCAGCTTCTTCTTCTTCTCTGGGTATATACCAATCTGCAGAGCGAGTGATAGAGACAGAGAGAAAGAACGAGGGAGTGTCCTTATAATGAGAGAGAGATGGAGAGAAAGTGAAGGAAAGTGATAGAATCTCAGTGCTGAAGAGCTCTTCAATGGCTTTGATAAAATAAAAAAATAAAGAGCTTTGATAAGAGAGGAATTTAGCCACTTTTATGAACTCTGTAGGATAAGGGTCATATATATATATATATATATATATATATATATATATATCCCCGTAGTACTATTATTAATTCAACAGTGATTGGTGTGTGTTTGTTTTTCACTTACTGTCCGGGTCATACTTTTCTTCTTTACAAGGTTATCTAGTTTTCACACTTTAGCACAGCTTGTAATTTTTTCTTTTAAATACTTCTTATTAATTGAGAGTTTATTTGATTTACACACATACACATACATAGTAAGGCATCAATCAAAATTTTCTAAATTGTTATTACTTTAATTGACGTGATGAAAAAAAAATCTTGATAAAAAAAACTGTGAGAAAGCATAGTATGCTTTTCCTAATTTACAATATATTAATTTTTTATTTCAAATGATTATACAATTTTAGTGCTGTTCTTAAAAATAGTCATACCCATGCTTTATATTTTTATCATGCATATATATAATATCGTTTTTTGTATATGCTTAAAATTTATAATATATTGATATTTGAATTTCTTTTGTCATGAATATTTTTGTCAATAATATAACTTAAGTAATTAATTTAATTCTTCGGCATGTATTGGTCTTTTCTCGCTTCAGAGTTGCCTTCCATGGCAGGCATGCATTGTAAATTTTCTTTTGATTTTGTTGTACGGTGTGCGGTTATTTTTATGTACTTTTTTGCATATAATATAGTTGATCATTTTTTATTAAGAAAGTTAATTAAAAACTTAAAATTTTATCCTTCAAAACTGTTTTTTAAAGAAAAGAGATTAGTAAGGACCATATAATCTCTCTTGAAGGAAAGCACTACACAGCAATCCCAAAGACATCATGTAGTATGTATCCTTTTCAATCCTATCAATCCGTATAATCTGGGGAAAATATACAAACTAGGGTTTTGGATTGATGACAAGTGGAATCCACTATAGTTTTGTTGTCCCTTAAATTGCATTGAGAGAAATCTTGGTTGATTAGAGCATTACCTCTGCCACTTTGGGTAAAGACATTACTTTTATTTTTTTTAATGCTTGAGCTACAATTATTTTCTCGAGTCAACTTACTATTTTTTAAATCCTAAAAAGGTAACCGAAGGAAATAAAAAAAGACCCTAAAAATTTTAGTCCACTTGTTGAACTCCAAAGATGAGAGGCATATACAGGTACTGTTCAATCCTGGTGGAATTAAGTGCTAAAATGGGCAATAGATTTTTTTTAATTAGATTTTTAGTAGTTTAATGATTTTATTTTTTTCCCCAACGTATTTTCATGATTTACTAGATTATTGTTGGCTTTCAGTTTATACGAAATTTAAATTGTGTCATAATGTTTATAAACGATGAAAATTGTAGTTTTATAAGATTTTTATATTACATAAAGAATGGAAACCGTAGGAAAGTATATTACAAAATAACATAACAGTGTGATAGTTTTATGGCAAAAAGTATTTTTTATATTTTAATAAAATAGTAATCCATATATTTATATATGATATAAAAACATCATAAACAATATCATTTTTATCATGCAGTGATGCCTTGTTATTTGTTAATTTACTTTTTTCAAAACAATTAATAAGATTTTTTAATTTTGTAAGTTTTCTTAAGATTACTGAATAGTCTTCCCATATGGGGGTCGAAGGTCGATGCTTTTTTAAGTTTAATTATTTTATACTTTTAATCCATCCACTTACAAGTTAATTGAAAAAATGTTTTCCACTTGAAAATAGTTTTTTTTTTTTTTTGCCAGTCGAAAATAGTACTTGTTAGAGCTTTGGACTTAATTATTGTTCTGAACTATATTTATGACTATCGAAAACTGAAACATAAGTTAAATTTTTTTTAAATTTTGCGAGGTAAGACATTGGGTCATTAAAGCATTTTAAGATTTAATTATTATTCTAAAATGAATTTATGATTGCTAAAAGCTGAAAAATAAGTTGAAAATATTTCGCATCACACTTGGAAATAATATCTGATATTAACTTACTGTTAGGATAAAATTGTACCACTAAAAAAATCGTGAGTAAAATTACACTTGAGAAATAAGATTTGCAGTAAAATTGCATCTCTATCCTTTTAGAAAAGTTGACATGATCTCTGTAAATTACTCTTATATGATAGTAAATTATACTACCTCCAATCATAATTATAAAACCTTGTTTGTAAACTACAAATAAAGTCTTATAATTAAGATTAGAGGCAGTATATCTTTTTATAACTTAAACAAATTAGTTTAAGAAAAAAATAAATATGATAAATGAAATAGATTAAAATATTATATTTAGAATCAAAATCAAGTTGATCTTTAACTAACTCCTACATTTAGAATAAGACAAGTATTTGTTTATTTATTTTATTATCCAAAGACATGATTTTTTGTTTGAATTTCTATACTTTAAGGAATTTAATTATCATCAATATGTTTTTTATAAGGTCTTTAATTGTCATCTTGCTAATGGGAATTCACATGCAAAGTTGTCTTGTGAGTGTGGGGCATATATGTTTATGAAGCCAATTATTAAACAACATTAGACAATGGATTCACGTCTCTCTGTGGGCCCGACCTCTCCTGTTTTTTGCCACCCAATAATGCGATACTGTACCTTGGCACTTTTGTACAGTCCATATTTACGCATGAGTTTGAGAAGCTACTTTTTTTATAAAAAAAAACACAAAACAAAAACAAAACAATATCAGATCATTTTATTTCTTATTTTTGTGAAAAAGGTCATTTTTAAAATTCATGTATGTTGTGTACAAAAAATTGTTAAGCTAGATACAATTTTAATGTATTTTTCACATACGATATACGAAATATGATCTCATATCATTTATGGTTTGCAGAAATGCCCCTTGTAAATTGTAATAAGTTGTACATTGATTTATAATGATATTAATTTTTAATTGAATTCAATCTTTGAAAATTGACACAAATTTATATATATTCGCTCGTAACAGCTATTCCCATCTTGTAACTTGTTTGGATCCCATGAGTTTTCGTAGATCTAAATTTAATTTGTAAATTTTCTAATTGTTTAAATTCAATGAATATCAGTATTAAATAAATATAATTTTTTAAATAATACCATAGAACTATAATTTATATAAAAATTAAAAAATTAAAATTTATATGATCAGCAATAAACGTACCCGAGGTTCACATTGTTTCAGAATATAAAAAATATGAATGCATTGTTAAAAATAAATATTTACAAGGTACACATCAGTATCAACATACATATAAACTATACAATTTATAAATAATTGTGCTATTTGTTGGCAAAAAAGATAATTAAATAAATAATTGTTCTATTTACAGACTATGAGCAACTTTTTTCTCTATGGTACAATGTACATGCTCCCACATAATTCTTTCAAAGTATAAAAAAATTGTATTCATATTAAGAATTGATTAAAAATATATATAATTTAAATATTATCAATTTTTATCTCTAATTTATGGGATCCAGTCAAATAATGTTTTTAATTAATTAAAAAAATACGTATAAAACTATGGTCAAAAAAGTTGAAGGCACAAGATTCATTCGCTTAATAAATCTTAGACCGTTTTTATTTATTTTTATTTAGCATATTGACACTTTTAATCCATGAAAATTGAGATAATATATTTTAAGAAATCTATCATATTTGTCCACAAAAAGTGACTATTATTAATTAGCGTAAGGCGAAAGTTATTCTCAACGATGAGAAAGGTAAGACAACAGAAATATAAATTATAATTTCATCATGGGGAAAGGGTCCTAAAATAAGAAGACGCTATAAAATATAAATAAAAGGACTAAATGCTAAAGTGTTCATTAAAAAAATTCCAATCTTCCCATAATAGAATAATGTTTGTCCCATAACTCACATGAACAACAATAAAACCCCACATAGATTAGAAGAAAGGAAGGAATAAATAAATGAATAAAAAATTAAAAAGTAATTATAGGAAATACGGCGGAAAATATTCCTTGGAATGCAACTGCTAGGTTGTCTTATGTTATTTCCATGACTCCACCAAAACATAGATGAGTAATGATCTGCGGGTCCATACTAAATATGAAGCCTCACATCATAAAATAATCCTCATAATTTAGACTGAGTTTTTTTCTTTTTTTTTTTAGCTATAAGCATCATAGTTTGTCTAGTTCTAAATATAAGACTCAATATAAAGATTTGTTTTGATACTAAATATACGACTTTAATCTATTTTATCTTACAAATAATTTTTTTCCCTAAACTGTTCCTCTTGATTGCATATATAAGAGAATTTATCGTCCAGGGAGTAATTCTACATGTAAATGATTAAAATGGCAATATAGGGAAGCCAATAAGTTTTTTGTTTTGGTAAAAAATAACTTAATTAATTTTTTAATATTTATTAATTAGTTGTCTAACGTATACATTTAATATGGAAAGTAATACTCCTCCGATCTTTAATATAGGACCCAATTGTTGAGTTGGTTTTGATCCTAAATATAAGACTCATTTCTCATATTTATCAATCTTTTCTAAATTACCCTTATAGATACTCTCTCAACCATAATTAAGTAGAAGAGGGAGAGTGAGTATTAAGAAAAATGATTATGGTGTTTTAGGAAAAACGTGTCACATTTCTTATAATTAACTAACTTATATAATTTTCTTAATCTAATCAAATTAGTTAAATGAGTCTTATATTAAGGACCGGAGGAGTATTATTTTGTGGTCAATATTTTTTCCAATCTGGATTTTCTTTCGCTGATGCATCCTCTGTTACTGGAGAACTTCATGGGTTGGATTTTGAGATCTAAAATATTTTTCTATATCTTATATTGATATTATTGAGTAATATAATATTTAAGTCCTTTTAAGTATAAAATAAAGTTATTCTCGCAACATGTTTTCCCCCTGTTCACAACATTCAAGTTCATGAGTCATCACTAGTTTTATAGTCGTGTAAAGGGTATTGCATTAGATATTATTAATTAATGCAGATTTAAATATTCTTGGATCTATCTAAGATGTAACTCTTTTAATGTCTGAGGAAAAAAACTCTTTTAATGTGTATTTTTCTCTTCGCAGTATTTAAACACATAGTCATTACTTGTTTTATAGCACAAAAAAAAGGTTATTATTTGTATTTTGTAGATGTTCATTCCCAAGGATGTCAAGTAAATTTACAATAAGAGGTTTTACAATATCCATATCTTTTATCACTTAATTGCGTATTTAATTTAAGAATATGAATAATTTTGTAGAAAAATAAAAAAAATCTAACAATAAAATATAGGAAAACGTTTAACTCCAAAAATTATTAGAAAAGTGTACGGGGGAAAAAAAGGTAATAATGTTGTCGAAGTTGAAGTCTTTAAGCTTTAACTAATCAAATTTTTTAAGTTATTACCATCTTATTAGTTTTAAAGCAGTTTTAAAAGCGATCTGCTCCGGAAAGATTTTAATCTATTTAAATTATTTTATGTGATTGTCCAACTGAATTGACTAATTCAGTCTGATTCTTATAATCGTGCATGGTTAAGATGTCATCTAAAATTTTCAATTTAGAGAAAATCAACCGCATCACGTTATTTTGTATTTTAACTTTTTAGGCTAAAATAATTATTCTTATAAGTTTATGTTTATAAAATTGATATTCTTTTTTATTTGGCAGAATTTATGATTAAAACAATTGTTCAAATCTCATAAAAAATAATTAATTAAAGTCAATTATGAGACAATCAACCATGTTTCTCATATCCACATGCTTCATATGCATTGAGCTTATAAAATTGATTTATAAACATAATTAATTGGAAAA
The DNA here is from genome assembly GCF_004799145.2 of Neltuma alba. Classification (NCBI taxonomy): domain Eukaryota; kingdom Viridiplantae; phylum Streptophyta; class Magnoliopsida; order Fabales; family Fabaceae; genus Neltuma; species Neltuma alba. Next base: position 74,216 of record NW_021635381.1, read on the forward strand.
AATATTTTTATAAAAAAATTCAAAAAATTACCATGAGGCCTCAAAAAAAAAAATTTCTAAACATCCCAATAACAAATAAACAATTGAGTATTAGAACTTATCATTACATGCTACTTAGCAATTATTTCTTAAAAACTTTATAGCAATTCTCCTTAATTAATTTAATCAAAATAAGGCGTTTGAATAAATTTTTAGAAAAATATAGTTGAAAGGCATGCAATAATAGCTTGTGAGATAACCATGGTTTTTTTGGCTTTGTTTTGGTTTTATATGTGATTATTGTTTTTTTAAAATATAATTTTAATCTTGATCTTATTTATTACATACAATTTTACTCCTGATTTTGTTTTGCATTTTTAACCATGAGGGTAAAATTGCAAAAAAAGAAAAAAGATCAGGAGTGGAATTACACATGAGAAATAAAATCAGGATTAAAATTACATCTTTGCCCTTATTTTTTTGCCAAACGATTTATATGGTTATATTTTAATGATCAGTTTAATTTGATTTAGCTTAAACCTTAATTTATGTCAGCCGACAGTATATAATTCCCCAAACGACATCATTACATGTCTATTGATCCCGATTTATATTGATAAATTCTCGGTTCTTCGGATTCCCTGATCCGAAAACGACGGGTTTCACACTCAAGGTATGGTGAAGGGTTCAGGCTCATTAAATCATGCGTTACTCCATCCCCTTATGGCCCAGCTCTTCTGTGTCGTTTGTCCGTATTTGATCTAACACTTTGTCTATCCATCTCTAAACATTGTCGTTTCCACAAGTGGATAGTCAAAACGGTAAAAGCCTAAAGTAACAGGTTATTGAGATCCATTGAGGCCTGAAATACAAGGAGATCTAGAAAACTAACGCTCCTTTAGGCATGTGTAATAAGGCTGACAGAAAGCAATAGTGTATGCGTAGTTCTTTGACTTCATTGAATGTAAGGGAAAGACGCTGTTCCTTACATGTTGTAAAATTAATATTTGAATCCTTGTTAAAAAAAAGTATGCACATTAATATTTCACATATAAAGTTTGAACCAATTGGATATGCTTGTGCGTAGAATTTGTTTTTATCTCTTAATTTTATAAAATGTTTTTTTTTTAATTCATTAGCTCTAAGGTACTAAGATAAAATGCTGGTAGAGAAATTTTAAATGTTGATAAAATATTTTTAAATGTTGACATATTAAATTTAATTTTAAAAAATAATAATAATTAGTACAAAAAATCATCATTTGAAACTAACATAATGTTTTTAGGATTAGATGATTGAAAAAATGCTTTTCAGTTTTCAGAATTAAGGCATCAAATTGAATATAGTTAGAGAAAACTTTTGTCAAAATAAAATTCGAAGTGTTTAATTTGAAAGAAGTTGGCTCACATCTCATAAGCGGGTGAGCTTAAATGCTAATATATAATATCGATATATATATTAATTACGATTTTATTGATAAATAGTTTACAGGTACATTTAAGCATGCTGTAAGTTATAAAACCTATCACGATTTCAATGAGTTTGGAATTCAACTTATCTAACTTAAATTTGGTTATTGTTAAATCTAAGTAGGAAATAACTTTTCCAGCATTTTTCTTTTTATGATACACAGGCTTAAATTTAAAGCCTTACTTATGAAATATTGAATTCTTTTATCTCAACCCAGTTGTTTTTGGTAATATTTATTATATTTCCTTTTCAAAAAACACTACATAAACCTTTTTTTTAATAATGTCTGCTATCTGACAATGCAAGATAATTTTTAAAAAATATTTTTTACATCATAATTTCTTTTCCATTCATTCATGTTCATTTTTATTAGCTCTGTTTTCATCAGCCATTAAGTCTTTACAATGATTAATTGGAAATGTTTAATTGTTTTCTAAAATATCTTAGGCCATGGTTGAAAAATAATATAAGAATCAACAATGGGAGGTAGTAGTAGTAATAATAACAACACAATAACAATAATGATAATTATGATAAATATAATGATGAAGAGGTTGCGGAAACTTGAAGTAACTTGACAATAATTTTAATGAAAATTTGCTCTCTTTTATAATAGATACTCACTATTAAATAAATTTGGCAAAAGTGTACTTATGCTCCCTTAATTTTACATAAGTTTTTATTTTAGTTCTTTAATTTTATAAAGTTTCCTTTTGATCCTCTAACCCTAATATCATAAGTTTTGTTAGACAAAAAAGTTTCCACCATTGAAATTTTAAATGTTCACGAGACATTTATAAATATTGACATATTTAAGTCTTTTTTTTTGCGGTGAAATATTAAGTTTCAGGTTTTTTAAAATATCAATAATAAGTACCAAAAACATATCATTGGAGCAAAAGGTATTAAGATTGGAGAACTAAAAATATATTTTATAAAATTAAGGGACAAAACTAAAATCTTAGATAATACTAGTATTAAAGGATTAAATGCACATTGTTGCCCATAAATTTGATCACAATTCAAGAAAATTTGTATAACGCAAATGTTTGATCAAAACCAAAACTAAAATGCAGACGAAATTTAAGAGCGTGGATATTTTCAATATAAAGAAATTAGATTATAAAAAGATTAAATATTTAAAATACAAAATCAATAGAAGATTTTCATGAATAAGAGTCTCTTAAAAATAAAAAAAATGTCATGAAAAGGAAAAGAAAAGAAATATTACAAAAAAACTCAAGTGAAGAGCAAATATCGTGAGTGCGTCTCTAACGCTAAAACTAAAAGAACCATCGTTTTTGTATGCTTAAAGAGTTAATTATCATTGTAAAAACAGTACACTCACGTGAAGTATACCGTTGACTCAGGAAAAAACCATTACCAAATTTTCAATTAAATTTTTTTAATTTATGGCCCACTTCATTTTTTCTTGTCTAAATCAAGTGAATTATCATCAATTATTCATAGACGCAAAAGAAAAAATCAATTACAGGTTAAAGATCATAATGTTTGCCTGTTTGGCACATGAACATGATTAAGTGCAATAATTTAGTTCACAAGAATATATATCATGGTAAATATTTAATTTCATTATTGTAAAATTTTAGCTATATAATGCTCTTTTTCTTCAAACAACTTTAATTTTCACAAAAATGAGTTACTTTACAATCATCCGCCATTCATGTGAATTACCACATCTGGATCTTCTCAGAAGCTCCTCTTTCCTTTTCCTCTTAATCTCATTTCCGCCCTTGGGAAAAAACAAATGAGTGATTTAGATTTGATATCTTTTATACTGCTTTTATAATATTAAATAATAAATAAATTTAAAATTGAGTACATTATATTGCATATAAATATGTAAAACTATTATTATAATATCACATAAATAATAAATATTATAATAATATTTAATTTGATCCTTTTCTTTTTTGATTTAAGTATGTAGATCCAATTCTAACCCTATGTTTGGTATGAAAGAAATGAAGAAGAAGAAAGGAGGAAAGATATTTTAAAGAGTTCGATTTAAAAAATTGAAGAGGTGGAGTTATAAAATTTTAATAAAAAAAAAGTAAGATAAAAGAGTAAGAAAAATTAATTAAAAACTTTTAAACCTATTTCTCCAATTTTTTAAATAAAGCTTATTAAAATTTTTTCTCCCCTTCCCTCCATTTCCCTTATATAATATATGATGAATTGATTCAAATTTTGAATGGAAAAAAAGAATTGATTCAAAATTTTGTCTAAGCAAAATATTGAGCTTCCTAGACGTAATAACCCTTCTTACAATACCCACTTAAATTAAATAAAATTATTTAAATAAAAGATTAGCCATAATAAAAAAGAAGAGACCTAAATATTATAAAACCCTATCATGATTAAAAGAAATTAATTTGCAGCACAAGCAACCCATATTAACAAAAACTTGGCCCACTAATACGGTTTTCAATGAGGCACGCTCTTGATTTAACCATTATAACAACACAATTAAATCCACAGTTTTGGGACCCAGACTCTCGAAATCTAAAAACAACATTCAACCAAAAGCGCATATCTGGTAAGCCTTTCAACTTGCAACCAATAAATATTTTCTCAATTAATTATTGGACTATATATGTGCACGGCTGAACTATTTGGATTAGGAAATTTAAGAGGAAGGAATCTTCTGATTTCTTTCATCAATGTTAGGTATTGTGATCATTGATTCAAAATTGTGTTTGAGGAAAATATTGCGCTTCCCAGACAAAGCTGTTTTATCTCCTACCTCTGCGAAAGTTATTAATTAATTTGGACGATGAATTATAGCTTATCAAGGAATTTATTGAAGGATTTGCTGAAAATTATAGGTTATAGGAAACTTCCTTGCCATGACAAGCTGCAAGCTTCCATTATTGTCATTGCTTAAGAGTCAAGACCCTATAGCATTATTTTTTTTAGGGTCTACTTTGTATACTTCATGGAATATTTATTTCTTTTTGAAGCCCCTTATAAAATGAGGATTTATAGTTTTTTATTTTTTATTTATTATATATTTTTAAAAAATCCCTCCGCTCTTTTTTTTTTAGAAGTGTTGAGTCTTTAATGATACTTTAGACTCCTTCCGTGACTTTATATTGCTGCTTTAAAATTATTGTTTACATATTAAAACAAATACAATAAATATATAAAACATGACATATTTTATCAAATTTATCCCTCATTCGATGCCTCTAAGAATATTATAACAAAAAATAGTAAATCACTCCAAGAGTAAAATAGAAAAAGCGTTATTCAATACTGTATTGGAAGTCGGAAAGAATACAAGATATGTGTAATGGACTCAAGCCGTGAAATTGGACCAATAGGCCCACAACCAGAGCATATGTCGACCCATATCCGGAAGAGCCAGCGAGTCAGGAAGAAAACGTGGAAACTGAGGGAATTGGAAGATGACGCGTGAGTATAAAGGACAAAGTTTGTTAGAAGCAGGGTGTGTAGGTGGACGGACTCTCCCTTCTGACATTCTCTCTCTCTCCCCTTGAATATTCTGTGATTATTTTCTGTTACGTGCTCTTGCGTGCTGCTATGACAGTTATGAGTGTAATCTGTGAATTCCATCGATGAATGATATATGAATACAGATTCTGGTTTTGAATAGAGTATATCGTAGAATATAATTTGCTCTGCAGGTTAACATTACATTTGGTGCTTTCGTTGAGAGACGGAAAATGGCCGAGAACACACGGTTGAAAGAACTGCAAGCGGAGGTGCGGAGAACCAACGAATTTGTTGATGAAGCCAAAGATCGGTTTGATCGCATGGATGAACGATTTGACAAGCTGGAGAACTTGATACAAACGATGGCAAAGAAGATGGACGGGTTGAGTGCTCAAGGCGAACAAGCCTCATCCTCGGTGATGAAGGAGACCTTCCAATCGAGCTTATCTGGGGGTCAACCCCTTAACCAGATCCCGTATACTGGTAAGACGATGAAGGTTGACTTCCCTCGATTCGACGGGACGAATGCGTTGGATTGGATATTTAAGGCCGAACAATATTTCCGATATTACGAAGCGAGCGACGCGCAAAAGATCCTTATTGCTTCAGTTCATTTCGATGGAGATGTGCTGTCATGGTTCCAAATGCTGAAGAAGGCAGGGCGGATCCCAAACTGGTTCTCCTTGACTCATGCGATTGAAATGCAGTATGGGCCCTCTAAGTTCGACTGTGCTAGAGCACAACTTTTTAAACTCACCCAGCAAGGAGTGGGAGGGGCTCTTGATGATTATAACAACAAATTCATATCCCTCGCCAACCGCACGGAAGAGGTGCCTGAACCGGCATTATTAGATTGTTATTTGGGGGGCTTGCTACCGGAGCTTAAGAGGAGTGTATTAGTACAGCATCCCACCTCTGTTCTAAGTGCTATGGCACTGGCGCGACTGTTTGCAGAAAACCCAGTAGGGGGAGCGGGAAGTTACAAACCTCGCACTACGACCATGGTCCTTCACAAACCTAATTCAACAGTGATGGGGGGCAACACTGTGACTCCAGGAAACTCTTTGAGTGGGGGAAAGGCTAACTTACCACCATTATTACCCACGCCCAAGGCAGCACAGATAAAGAGAATGACATCGGCCGAAATGCAGATTCGAAGAGAGAAAGGATTATGCTATACGTGTGACGCCAAGTTCAGTCCGACACACCGGTGCCCTAATAAACAACTTATGATGCTTATAGGGGAAGGGGAGGACAATGACGAAGTCGTGGTAGAGGATGAGGGGGAAATATTAGCTAAGGCCGAGATTCCAACGCATCACTTATCATTGCACGCGTTGCGAGGTACCCAAGGAGCTGCTACCATTCGGTTCAATGGTGAAATATATGGCACGAAGGTCCAGATATTGCTAGACGGAGGAAGCTTGGATACTTTCCTACACCCCCGAATGGTAGACCACATCGGACTACCCGTCGTGCAAGCAGAGGAGTTGAGGGTGTTGGGTGGATTCGGTCGAATCATGAAGAGTGATAAGCAGGTCGTAGACGTTCCCGTACAGATCTGCGGTCAAACCATCCCCATCACAATGTATGTACTACCGGTGGCTGGAGTAGATATGGTAATGGGTGCTGATTGGTTAGAGACATTGGGGCCCCATGTGTCTGATTACAGCACTTCTACCATCAAAATATTCTAAGATGGACAGGTCGCGACTTTGAAGGGGTACAGAGGGTCACCCGTGTTAAGGGCCCAATGCCACCAGTTACAGCGGATCACCCATGTGGACGGTATAGCTGAGTTATATGTATTAACTGCTGATGAAAACACTGGGAAGAACAGTGTTTGGCCAGAAGATTTACCCGCAGACTTGTTACACATGCTACAGCAACATAAAGTAGTATTTGATAGACCCCACGGATTACCTCCATCGCGGGACCATGAGCATGCCATAACACTTTTGCCGAACACAGGACCTGTGAAGGTTCGGCCGTACCGATATCCGGTGAGTCAGAAGGCAGAAATTAAACGAATGGTGACCGAACTATTAGAGGAAGGATTAATTCAACCAAGTGCAAGCCCATTTTCAGCTCCAGTAATCCTTGTCAAAAAGAAGGATGGAACGTGGCGGTTTTGTATTGATTACAGAGCCTTGAACGCAGTGACTGTGAGGGATGCGTTCCCGATGCCTACGGTAGATGAACTACTAGATGAACTACATGGCTCTGTTTTTTATTCAAAGCTGGACCTACGTTCTGGTTATCACCAGATATTAATGAAGGAATTAGACAGAGAGAAGACCGCATTCCGAACGCATCAGGGTCTGTATGAGTGGCTCGTAATGCCATTCGGGCTTACTAACGCGCCAGCTACGTTCCAGGCATTGATGAACGCTATCTTTCGACCATTCTTGCGACGATTTGTGTTGATTTTTTTCGATGATATACTGATCTACAGTGCCACTTGGGAACTTCATATGCAGCATGTGGAAACGGTCCTAGAATGCTTGGAGAAACATCATTTATTTGCCAAAATGGCAAAATGCTCATTTGGTCGTCAGAAAATTGAGTATCTGGGGCATGTCGTATCACAGAATGGGGTAGAGATGGATGGAGCCAAAATCCGAGCAGTGCAAGACTGGCCAACGCCTGAAAACGTCAAGCAGCTGAAAGGGTTCCTGGGCCTTAGTGGATACTACCGGCGGTTTATAAGAAATTATGCAAAAATAGCAGGGCCTTTGACCAACTTACTGCGTAAGGACACCTTTGTGTGGACAAGTGAAGCCCGACTTGCATTTGAGGAATTGAAATGAGCTCTAATAACTGCACCTGTGTTGGCTCTCCCGGATTTTTCCAAACCGTTTGTGCTAGAAACAGATGCTTCAGGGGAGGGGATTGGAGCAGTGTTGAGCCAAGCCAATCATCCAATTGCTTTTTTTTCGAAGAAACTATCTTCCAGGTTGCAGAAACAATCCGCCTATGTTCGGGAACTGTATGCTATAACAGAGGCTGTCTCGAAGTTTCGTCACTACTTGCTTGGGCATCCGTTCATTATTCGTACCGATCACGCAAGCCTCAAACACCTCAATGAGCAATCGATACAGACACCGGAGCAGGAATCTTGCTTACCCAAACTACTGGGCTACAAATTTACCATAGAATATAAACCAGGCAAATGTAATCAAGCAGTAGATGCATTATCTAGAGCCTCTTACATGGCGATCTCAGCAGTAGAAAATACCTTCATGGACTGGGTTTATGGGGAAGTACGAGCATCAGCATGGGTCCAACAAATGAAAGATAAGTTGCTCCAAGGCCCTAGTGCTCTGCCTCATTATTGCATTATACGTAGTGATCTAATGTGGAAAAATCGTTTGGTGATACCACCTGACCATGCGGAGTTGATCAACCGTATCTTACTGGAGTTTCATGCTTCGAAACTAGGAGGTCATTCTGGATTCTTGCGCACTTTCCACCGCATCGCTACTCTATTTTTCTGGCCCAAAATGCGACGTGATATACGCGACTTCATTCGGCATTGTTCTGTTTGTCAACAGGCAAAAGTATCTCAGTTGCACCCTGCAGGATTATTAAACCCATTACCGGTACCCCAGCGAATCTGGGAAGATATAGCTATGGACTTCGTTACCGGTTTACCAGTGGTCAAGGGGTACTCTGTTGTTCTTGTGGTTATTGACCGCCTCTCCAAATATGCCCACTTCATGCCTTTACCGAGCACTTATACCAGTCAGATGGTTGCCGATGCTTTCTTGATGAATGTTGTGAAATTACACGGACTTCCTCGAACCATTGTTTCAGACCGAGACAAAGCATTTACGAGCGCTTTTTGGCGTGCATTAATGAAATTACAGGGCGCCCAACTATGTATGAGCTCCGCATACCATCCTTAAACGGATGGACAATCTGAGGTACTCAATAAATGTTTAGAAATGTATCTTCGTTGCTACGTATCTGCTTACCCACGACAGTGGCTTGCTTTCCTTCCCTGGGCGGAGTTTTGGTATAACTCATCATTTCATTCGGCTATTGGTATGAGCCCATTCAAGGTTGTCTATGGGCGAGACCCCCCGCCTGTATTGCGTCACACAACTTTAGAGGACACCCCTTTCGACGTTCACCGGCAGTTAGAAGAACGTGATACCGTTCTAGACACCCTCAAGACCAATTTGTGCAAAGCACAAAGTCGGATGAAATATTATGCCGATAAAAAGCGAACAGATGTCGAATTCCAACCAGGTGATTGGGTACTGGTCAAACTACAACCATACCGTCAACATTCCGTTCAGCTACGGAAGTTTCACAAGCTGGCTATGCAGTACTTCGGGCCCTTTCAGATTGTCGCGAAGGTGGGAAGGGTGGCGTACCGGTTGGCTCTACCCGATCATGCCAAGATTCATCCGGTATTTCATGTCTCAGTGCTGAAAAAATTCGTGGGGACTGATCCTTCCCCACCCTACCTGCCGTTACCACTGCAGACAGTTCCGGAAGGCCCCATCAGTAGGCCTTTGGAGGTGCTACAGTACCGTCTGGTTCAACAACAGGGTACGTGGACGAAGCAATATTTGATCCGTTGGGATGGGTCCGCTGAAGACACGTGGGAATGGGAGTCAGATCTACTTTCTCTGTACCCCAACTTGAACCTTGAGGACAAGGTTCTTTCTAATGGGGAGGGTATTGTAATGGACTCAAGCCGTGAAATTGGACCAATAGGCCCACAACCAGAGCATATGTCGACCCATATCCGGAAGAGCCAGTGAGTCAGGAAGAAAACGTGGAAACTGAGGGAATTGGAAGATGACGCGTGAGTATAAAGGACAAAGTTTGTTAGAAGCAGGGTGTGTAGGTGGACGGACTCTCCCTTCTGACATTCTCTCTCTCTCTCCCCTTGAATATTCTGTGATTATTTTCTGTTACGTGCTCTTGCGTGCTGCTATGACAGTTATGAGTGTAATCTGTGAATTCCATCGATGAATGATATATGAATACAGATTCTGGTTTTGAATAGAGTATATCGTAGAATATAATTTGCTCTGCAGGTTAACATTACAATATGAAACAAAAATTTTTCCTCAAATGACGCACACATATATAATGAAACAGAGGAGTAAACTTTAGCAAAATATATTTGCATTATTTGTTTTACATATTCATATATTTAATTGGTTTATTTGCACTGTATGTTTGATTTTAAGGTTAAAAAGTAGAAGTTAATTCTTTTAATTAAGGGGGTAATACTAATGCATGAATATTATTCAATTATAGTAAATGAGTTTCGAACTTGAGAATTTAAGTTTTGATGAGATTCTGATTTTGTATCAATTCTTACGAGGTTTTTACTTGTCACTCTTCCCATTTTAAAAAATATTTTACAAACTGAAATTGAAATCGAATATTTTACTATTTCTATTAAATAGATAGAAATAATTTCAGATAATTAATAATAAATATTTGGATATAATTTCTTATGCTAGTGGTTATTGTAGTTATTTGATAAATCATTCATTTTCATTATTGCATAGCTCTCTGAAATTTGAAGTTGTGTAATTCTCCTTATAAAAATGAGGTCGTTTAACACCTCAACTAACAACTTGTTGGCATAGTTAATAATAAATATTTGAATATAATTTCTTATACTAGTGGTTATTATAGTTATTTGATAAATCATTCATTTTTATTATTGCTTAGCTTTCTGAAATTCAAAGTTGTGTTCTCTTCCTTATAAAAATAAAGCCACTTAGCACCTCAACCAACAATTTGTTGGTATAGTTCTCATTTTCTTTTTGTGAAGTGCATAGTTCTCATTTAATTAAATATAAATAATATAAATTATCCCTTCCATACCACATATTATTTCTTTCCATCATATTTTATTCTCATCAAAATGTTCCTATTATAAATCTCAATCTCGTAAAAAGGTATTCTACAAGCCAAAATTCTAATTAAGTTCTGCACTGTGTATTATACAAAATAGTTGGTCAAAAAAGTAATACTCCTCCGGTCCTTATTATAAAACCCAATTTGACTTTTTATTTGGTCCTAATTATAAGACCCAATCCATTTTGTCTCTTATATTTATGCATTTTTTTCCAAGATAATCTTTCTAATAATGATAGTTTTAGCCAATATACTTAATTAGCAAGGATATTTTAGGAATGACAACACTTATTTATTATAAATAACCAATTTAACTTACTTCCTTAATCTCCTCAAATAAGTCAATTGGGTCTTATAATTAGGACTGGAGGAGTATATTGCTACCTCTAGTTCCAACTATAAGACCTCATTTATAGACTACAAACGATGTTTCATAATTAAGACAGAAAGTAATATTATATTCCCCCCCTTGACAAGAAGAAAAAATGTCACATTATATTGTGCGGAGGGAAAAAAAAAAAAACAATAAAGTTGGTTCTAGTGTTTGATCACTTGTTCTCCTTATGTAATAAACTAAGTTTAAATCTTGTGTATTAATAAAAAAAAAAAAATTGATAGAAAATATTAACAAACGCAAAGGTACGGGACACTCTTTCGAAGTTGAAGTTCAAAGTTTTGTTAAAATCGCAAATACCAATGAACAGAAAACTCCATTGAAAAAAGTTAAACCCGTATTAGAGGAGTTATGATGAACCACATAAATAACATGATTTCCATTGTAAAAGTAGGGGAAAATATCTAAACTGTGTTAATTAATATGTCGTAAAAGTACACAAAAATGTAACCCCTATGTTTTCATATCTTACTTTTTCAAAGCATGAAAAAGTCATATTGGAAAAAATAACTACTGACCCTGGTTTGGAATCTAATAAATACTCCTAGGTATAAAATGTCATAATCATAAACAACATTTAAATAAAATAAAAAATGTGACAAAATAAAATAAAGTACAAAAAGAATAGAGTAGTGCACCCAAATACTTGAACACTTACCAAACCGAAACCCAGCCGTCATCGCCATATAAAAAATCACCATATTTAATTTTATTCTTTCTGAAATTTTTGAGGTCACATCATATGTAGTCGTGAAATTGATTTTAAATGACTTAACTTTTGGTGTAAGAACGAGCTTTGTTACACTATAGTATCAAAGCGCAAAGACTCTTCTTTCTTTATAAATGTTGCATGCATTACATCTCATTATTAGTGACAATACATGTAATTCACATAACCTTCCCTGATTTTAGTTTGATTTTCTTTTTCTTTTTTTAATGGGTTTCATTCTTTAACGGGGAGAATGGTGAGAGCATGAAGAAACACTGTTGCTGAGAATGAGACTTTCTAGAATGGGCAGCCACAAGAGTAGCCTCAACCTCAACCTAACGAGGCTCTCCTATGTCAACTAAGAGAGCTGGTAGCCGAAGTTCTTGACGAATGAATAAGGAAATTCGACGAGGATGTGGCTGCAAGAAGTGGTGCTGGGAGTCAGGAAGGGAATCCCAGTACGAGTAGGAGTAAGGGTCACTCACATTGGACTTGTTTGGATTAACGGTAAAAAAAGAGAGCTTATTTTTAATTTGACTTTTAGAAAAGTTAGATTGGGTAATGTGATTTATGGTTAGATTGACTTTTGTAAATAAGCTAGTTTATAAAAGTAAAGTTATTTGGATTATTATTGAAAAAATAAGTTTAGTTGTAAAATGACCAAAAAGATATAAATTTTATTAAATAATGTATATTTTATTCTTTCTCTTCTGCTATCCTCCAGTTACATTTGCCCATATAATTTTTTATCATTTATTTAATTTATTATAAAGGCATATTTGAAATCAAAACTATATATATAATTTATTTATTAATTTCAATTAATTGTAAGTAATTTTTATTATATGTAAATAAGTTATTTGAAACTTATAATAAGAACAGAAAAGAGCAGTAAATTTCTTAAAGATGGAACCATCTCTATTTTAACTTCTTCTCCCTCTACTTTTTAGAAGCCAAAAGTCATAAGCACATCACTTTTACTTCTGACTTATTGTGGCCTCTTATATAAAAATTAAATTGCCCAACTGTAAATCCAAACACCACAAATGCTTTGCATTGCGCGTTTGATAATGAACTGCACGTTTGAGACGTTTTAACGCTTTTACAAATAGACCCATTATAATATGATCCTATGAGACATTCTAGATGGCGTCCAAGGTGGCATGTTAGATGCTACATACGTTGCGATGCATGACCTTATCGTCATGCAGGATGCCACATAAGATCACATCAATTTTAGTTCACACACATTTGTACTACTATTTGGCCCGAGTTAGATTGTGAAAAAAAGTTTATACGAGCTCTAAATGTACAATCATTTTGAATGGAATGGAGTAGGAAATTAATGGAATATCACCTCGTATTAATTTGGTGTGGACCAAATGGGATAACAGTGCACGTTGTGTTCTTTGCATGTATATAACAAAAGAGTGAAACCCGGATGCTGCTTTCTTCTTTGCAACACGCTCATCTCCCCATACTACTCTGAAAGAAACTACTCATTGCCCCTTTTAAATTCCTTGTCTAACTCTCTCCAATAAGTTCCCCGACCATTTATATATCTCCCCATTAAAAAATTAAAAGTAAAATAAAAAAAAATTGGCCACATTGTTGTTTGTATTTGTTATTTATGCTTATGGTGATATTCCTTTTGGTTCATGAAGCATATATTTTATATCTCTTGATCACAATTTGGATCTGACTTTTATCATTTGGATTCATGCAAAGAAGAGTACTTTAATAGTTTATTTTTGGGCTTTTCCTTTTCATTTCTTCTGGCCGACAAGAATCGGGTCAAATACAAAACAACGCTCTGAGTAGAAACGTCATCTTAACTCTCAAGTATTATTCTTTAGAAGCAAAATGTATGGCCAAAAATATGGATGAATTGAACGATGATAAATATGACATATAAATTTACTGAAATATATTATTTATAAATTATGAATAACGCAATTTTTTTAAAAATAAATTTTTCATTTTTCATTTTTCATTTTTCATTATTTATTCATTACTGTTTTCTCTAAATCTTTCTATTTTTACGTATTTCATCAAGATTTAATTGTTTTAAAAGTTGGCATGATCTTGAAAATTTTTTTGAAACTATTATGATCTATAAAATTAGTCCAAATTAGTAAAAACTAACGAAATTTGTGTCGTTAGGGTTCAGGCTTCCATTGATTGTGCACACCTGCGCGAGACAAGCACGAATAAAAGGGGAATATTTATTCAGCGTTTGACAATCTGCACAGCGTTTGAAATCATTATGTGCTTATTTGGATCAGCGATTGAGGCTCTAAAAGCTGCTTATTTTTCTGATAAGCCCATTTGGAAAGTTGGAGGATGTTTGGCAGAGCTTATAAGTCATCTGGCTTGGGCCCAAAAAGCTGGATTGAAACGGACTTTTACATAAGCTGATATTTGTAGCTTATGAGAGTCAAATCGGGCTTACCGCTGGAACTGTATATGTAGGTGGGGTCCACCTTCCAATTCTGACCTTTCCTCTTCGTTTATCCCCTCTGTCAGCCAATGGCTATTTGAGTACAATTGGCATAGCTGTTGTTTTTTTTCCTTCTTTTTTTAATTTGATTTTGTTTAATTAATTAAAAATTTAAAATTAAGCAGTAAATTAAAATATAAATTGTTTAAATATAATAATCTAAAGAGTTTAGGTTGTGATAAATAGTAGTAAGAATTTACTCTTCTTCGACGTGAATAAATTTTTTTCAATTTTTATATTTTATTTATTGAAAATTAATATACTTTAAATTATGAAAAATATATGATATTCGTATTAATAATACGTAAAATTCTTATAAGCTCATTTATAAATTTTATTTAACAACAGTGTATTTTTTAAAAAATTGTCTTTTTGAGGTATCTCACATATAAAAGTTGTCTCAAGTTAAAAAAAAATTATATAAAATTTCTCTTGGTAAAAAAAATTGTATTTTAAAAAAAATATTACTTGGTTGATGCGAAATATTTAACACCAAATGAATATCTAGGTTCAATAAAAAATAAATTTTAATTCATTATATTATGTAAAATCATTTTTTAATCATGTTTCATTACTTATTAAAACTCATACCTATTTTGGTAATTTTACAAACAAACTTACTTTTACTCAATCATAATCCAAACAACATTTTACCAATCTTACTTTTACAAACTAGCTTTTCTGAATTCCAATCCAAACACAATTCAGCTTATCCAATTTAACTTTTATTCAACTTCACTTTTCCATAAGCCAAACAGATAATAAGCTGCTTTTCTAATCGCTAATCCAAACGGACCCTATGCTTGCTTGGGTACGACACCTGGGATATATCCCTCTGTGGTGATGTCCGAGAAATTTGTGCCGCTTTGGGCTTAGCCTTCCGAGGGATGCGCGTCGTTTTTTGTTTAGGCTACACATGTTTGGATCCTGGTAGCGAACCAAGCAGAAAATAAAACTGCTCCAATTATACCAAACTACTATTCACTAAAAAAACAGTTTCTCGAAGAGAATTTTTTTTTAAATAAAAAAAATACTTGTATCTGAAGAAAACAGTTTTGATGCCCCATTCCAATACAATTTTTTTTTTTATATATATAACAGTTAAACGCACACAGTCATACAAATATATCAATGCTAGACTCAAATCCGGCAAGTATTGTGGCGGTGGCATTGCCGCTAGAGCAACTAACTATTGACCATTCAAAATACAATTTTAGTATTCAATTTCAAAATTTTCAACTAATAATTTTTAAATGAAAAATATTCTTTTAAAAAACTTAAGGGATAATTTTTATTTTAAATTTTGTACATGTCAAAACATTAAACTACTAAATATATAAAAACATTATATTAAATAAGGACCTTTCAATTTTGATTTTGTTAATAAACTGAATTCGTACTGAGCAACAATGATAGGTTACAGGAAAATTTCTTGTCATAACAAACCCAGCCTCTTGCCCATCCTAATAGCATTGCAAGAGATCTTGTCACATTGATTAATTTTTTTCAAGGTTTTCGCTACTTCAAAAGAAGATTTTCTTCTTTTCGAGCTCAAACGGCCCTATTCTTGTCGTAGGCATTGCACATCGTTTTCCTTTATATTTTCTCTGGCTTTTTGGTTTTCAAATGGTTCAAAACATAAATATTGGTGATTGGGGGGAGTAGCGTTTAAAGATTGGGTTGGGTTATATATTTTCTTGGCCCAATATCTGTGGTTTCTTCTGAATAGATTTTGCTAAACCAAAAGCGCAATTTTGGCTAGACTAGCCACATTCTTAAATAAGCTCACAAGTCAAAACAATAGGGCCTTAAGAGACTAACAAGTTGTTGGTTTAATCTTATCCCATAAGAAGGATAACATAAGTTTTTTTGGCCAAAGGACAACATAAGTTTAAATCCCAAGAAGAGTGTTTATTGAAAGAGCTTTAACCTTAACATTCATGGCCTGATAGAGATTAGTCTTGTCGTGCTTGAATCTTAGTCTCCCCATAAAGGGGAACAAAAGAGGGATTCATCATTAAAATCTTAAGATGGTGATTTCAAAAACTTTTTATGAAAAACAGTGTACAAAAACATAGTAAGGTGTAGGAGTCGATTGTGTGCGAGAAAGGTATTAGGCATCCACAGCACCCATTCATGAGAATGGTTACTCTAAGTTGAATATAAAAATAATATGTCCTTTGAAAAGAAATTTTAATTACCTAAAAATAACTATAAAAAATAATAAAAGATAAGCTTTTATTTACAAACAAGAGAAAAATGAAATGAAAAAAAAAATTATTTATAAAATTGGACTTAGCCTGGGATAAAAACCTAAAGCTTACATACCCTTTGAAAGGATCAAAGCTCACTTAGTTTGAGGGTAGAAATGTGCGTGACTTAGTTGATGCCTTTTACAAAAATAATCAGTTGCTTTAAAAAAAGATATTTTTTGTGGCTTTGTATTTTTTACTGGATGAAAGTAATTCCCATATTTTTAATTGGAAAATATTTTTGAAAGAGATTTTGGATTGATTGCACTCTCTATGGAAATTTCCATAATCTCACATGGGAGAATAATCATTCGAGCCTGCAAAGATTCTAAAAATCTCACACGGTTCTAAAAAAATATTTTATTTTATTTTACCTTTGAAAAGAAATATTGCCACTTTATTTTCATCCATAAAAATCGGCTCAATATTTCAAAGAAATGTTTGAGATGAAGTTCAAAAGAACGTGAAAGCAATTTATCCAATGACTAAAAAACAAGAAACAATTACTAGATTAACAGATCATCTAATGAACAAAAGCCATGGCGCAGGCACGTACCTCTCACGCTTTCAAATTTGCTGCAAAACAAAAAAAGTGAAAGAGCGAAGTGATAATAAAGAAAATAAAAACAAAAGATCAGCTCACATAACGTAAATTGAGACTTGAATTGCAAAACCACCAAGAAAGGGGGAAAACACTGGGGTTGTACTGTTGGAGAGACCACGTGGAAGAGTATAAGCACAATTATGCGTTAGCCATTGATCGAGTAAGAGGAGGTTACCTTTGCTCATCCAAATGGCTTTGTCACATCTCATTGGAGCAATTTAACAATAATAAAAACAAAACTTCTAAGGGATTTGCCCAATATTCAAATAACCTATGCCTCTATCTCCAACGAGAGATATTTATAGGCTTGGGCAAGAATCTCAAGATCTTGTTTGAACAAAGCGAAAGTAAGAGAGCATCTTAGGTGAACTACCCTTCCCCATAGAAATTATTTTTAGGTGATGAGATGGAGAGAAATAAAAATAACAACATTAATATTATGTTTCTCTACCTGTCTCTCTTGCTTCCTTTCTCTCCGGACATCTTTGTATGTCTTCCTATAACTCTTACTCCCTTATTTATAAGCTCCAATTAGGCTCTTTTAATTTTTCTTTAATTTTCATTTTCTATTTTCTCTCAATTACAACTCAAAACAACATTTCCCATTTAAGTTCTGATTTTTATTTAATTTTTATTTTTTTTATAATTATGACCCCAAAAGACACTTCTAATTGGGGAACTAATCAACTTTAAATGAGAGATTTTTACCTTTATCTTCTGATTTTTCTTTATTTTCTTCTCATTTTTCTCTTTAATGTGTCCACCCCATATTTCCTAATTTGGGGGTTAATCAACAATTAACCATATCTTCCCTTTTTATTATCAATTATGGTGGGAAAGATATTCTTACTTGATTTTTTTTTTTTTTTGGGGAGATTTTTATAATTGTTCTCCAAGGAAAAATCAAGGAGTATTTTTCCATTATCATTTCTATTATTTTTAATGTTTTGTTTATTATTTAGTGGGCTCGGGTACAATGGGTGTTTGTTTACAAGTCTCAAGTTCAAAGTGATCTGAGGATATTTTGAGTTATGCCAAATAAAAAAATATGGCCCTTGAGAGAAGATGAATAAATAAAACTGCCATATCAAGGGACAACTTTCAAGACACACCACAATATGTAACTTATGTTTGGATGGAGTGAAAATTAAAGGAGAGAAAAACTTAAAACAAAAGGGAAAATCTTATAACTTCATAATATTTCAGTTTGATCTCTTAAATTTATAGAGTATATTTCGAGTTTTATACATTATTCTCAAATAATTATTTTTTTATAAAAATTAAACTTAACATGTCAATATTTGAGTTTGGGAATGCATTATCACCCGTTAAAATTTTAATTTTGGTTTCTGTTTAATGGTATTCAATTTTTTCTCCAAAAAAAGGGCATTTTATAAAGATGAGCAAAATAAAACTTTGAATAAACTTAAAGAACCACCAAATATACTTTTTGCTAAGAAAAACGAAAGAAAATTTTTTTTTTCTTTGTTTAGATCGTGACGAGAAAATAGTGAGAAGAAAATACAAGCACGAGAGAATAGAGGGGCAGAGACATAAAGATGAGTCATATGATGACAATGTAATGTAAATCGAGCCTCAATTATAGAACAAATGCATGAAGAGTTTATTAAGATTTTGACTTGGAAATGACAATATTTTACAAGCCCTAACTTGTAATGATCAGCAAACAGTGCCAACAAAACCCTAAAGTTCCATAAAAATATTAGAGAAACGACTACGTTATTGTGTGTGGAGCGTACAAGATTTCAAGTACATTCTCCAATATAATCAAAATGACAAAAAACACAATCGAATTTCCACCAAATTAAAGGGGAAAAAAGAAGAAGAATTAAGAAGAAGAAAACACAATCATCCAACACAAACACAGCTTCTAGTAGTGATTCAAATGAACAATGATTCTCAACAATGTCTCTGCACCATCAGTGGCAATCTGTCCTGGAGGAATAAGAGACCTCACTTCTGCAAACCCTCTTGCATCCTTAAACTTACCGGTCCCACCAGTGACCGAAAGCCGTGACATGGTGCTTCCGATTTTATAAACGCCGTAGAAGTTCAAGCTATCGCCGTATTCACCACCTTCGAACATGGCGGTGAACACCATCATCTGTCTGCTTCCATCTGCTGAACTTGCCACATAAATTCCCTGAGCTCTTCCAATTGCTTGTGAGCCTAACTCTGGTTGTGATGTGAGAATATCATCAATCACTGTTATTGTTCCAAACCCTAACCCTAGTCCATCAGCTGCTATCTGGCTCTGCAGGTTGTTTTGGCTGTTACCTACAAGTGGAAACAATTTAACAAAATGGGGATTTGTCAGCGATTTAAATTTTTGGGTGCAATTCAACTGACATTTACAAATTACATACACACAGTTTAGCAAAATTCAAGGAAATCACGTGCCATTTTTTTTAAAAAAATTGCTGTGACCTCTTCCTAAAACAAAAAAGGAGATGATATAATCTTCTCTTAATTTTGTTAAAATAAAACAAACTTCCCATCAAAATACAAAGTAAATAACACTTACCACAACGTTTGTTGAAATTACAAATTTTTATTTTTTTAAACAAAATTTGTATTTATTCCAAAAAAACAAAATAAAAATGCATGATGGTTACAGAAGTTGAAGAAATGTTTTGTGTTAGTTTCGACATTATAGATAAATTTAAGAAATTTAATTTTATCAAATTTAGGATAAAAGATGCATCTTGCATATATATATATATATATATATATATATAAATAGCAATCGTCAATCTTATATGAGAGGTGAGTAAATGAAATTAAATAACCAATATACTAACAGTAAACCCGAATTGCTTGAGTTATTACTCGATTATAAAAATTTTGGAAAACGAATTTAATTAAAACTCAAAAAGCTAAAAATATCACATGAGAATTCACAAACGATATATATATATTTATATTGATCACATTAGGTTCTTTCAACTAATAATTTTGCCTAAAGATCCAAAGTGCAATTACCTGCAAAAGTAGTACCAGATAAACCAGAGGCCAAGGGAATACCAGTAACTCCATTAACAGTGGGAAGAGCACCATTGGCATTAGGAATTGGGATTCCTCCTTCTGGAGTCTTAAAACCTACAGGGCTCGCAAATGGCACTTGACCACTGTAAATGCTTCCCAATAAGCCTGTTGTAGGACGAGCCGTAGGGTTACTACCTCCCACAATATCATGAAGGTACATCTCTATCACGCTCTCTTTATCAGCTCTGATGGCCACCGCCGCCGAAAGAACTGAAGCAAGCAACCACAATAACAGCACGAGGGACTTTGAAGAAGATGGTAAGAAGAAGAACTCCATGATTATATATTTCCTTTAGAGATTAATGAAGGTTGTATAAGTTTTTGTGATATTCCTGTGTTTGGATGAATTTGTATGCATGGAATTGGAATGTTGGGGTTATATATATAAGCTAGGGAGGGAATTGAATTTGCTGGAACAAAAGTGAATTGGAGGAGTTGTTGTAATTAAAGGGGAAAAAACAATGTAAGACAATAGTGGTTAGAAGAGATTTCAAATAATTTTAATATTTTTCACGGTCAAAATTATGACCAATGGGTGTTTAAAATATTGTTTTTCCATCAGCTTTGGTGTTTCATGGTCAAATTGTTGCATCGATCAGCACCACTAAATTGGGAAATGTTTCGGTTATGATCGATAGACTAATATATTCACACACATATGCACTACCTCTAGTCCTTGATATCACCTGGAGTACTTAATATAAGAGCTAGTTTATTATAAATAGGATAAAAAGGATAATTAAATTAGTTATTTATAATAAATAAGTATTATTTTTTCTAAAATATCTTTACTAATAAAATATATTGGCTAGAACTACTATTATTACAAGAACTACCTTAGAAAGAAAATAGATAAATATGAGAGACAAAATGAATTAGAGTCTTATATTTAGGACCAAAATAAAAGTCAAATTAAACGAACTTTTGCATTAAGGATCGGAAGTACGTAGTGTTCAGTTGATTAATTTGAAAAAATTACTTAAATTACTTTAAAGTATTTATATTTTGACTAATTTGACTCAGTTATAAATTGATATATAATATAATGATACACGTAAGTATTTTAAAGAGATTATGTAATATAGGTTAAAAGTAAGTAATTTAGTAACTTTTTAAATCTCTCTAAATTAATTAACTAAATCTTATATTAAATATCAGAGGTAATGTGTATATTAAATTGTTAATGTGCCATGAGAGTGGAAGGAAGTAGGCTCATGACACGTGAGAGCAGCAGGTGCGAAATAGAGCAAAATCCTTGATGTGGCAAAAGAAAGTGAGATTTGTAGTCAACTACTCCGTGGTCAACTAGTCTTTGTATTCAGAAATTAAGAAAAACAAAAACCCTTTTGATGACAGAAGAAAGTTCGACCTATAGTCAACTACTCCATGGTCAACTGGATAAAGGGCCAAATCTATGCATTAACGTTGAATCAACTAGTTTTGATAATACTTAATAAAACTAATAAAAAGATTGTTTTATAAGGTTTATTGCAAATTACATCACAATGAACGAGTTGAAGGATTTAACGCAGTGAGGGAAGATTTAGAAACTTGTGAAGTTTTAGTACTTTGAATCTTGCTATCTCTTATAAAATTAAATAATCAACAGTTTTGTTTTGGAGTCCAAACTGCACTTGGGTCCAAAAAGTATTCAAACAAGCTTCAAATGTTTATGAAACTATGGTTTGGCATCAAGACTATGATCTGACCCAATTAAACCATGGTTTCACCAGAAACAAAAAAAATTTTTGCTTTCTAGAGGGTTAAATGTGATCATTGCGTAGTCATTGCAGTGCCAAAGGTTGGCCAACATGGTATGTGTAGTACAGCAATACCCTTTATCAAAAATAATAGCTCATGTTTAAAATCTTTAAGGTAAAATAATAGTTTTCTGTTAGTAAAAAAATAATCATTTTTCTAAAAACATATTTAATCTTATATTTTTATAAATATATACCCATATTAATTATGAATTAATTATATTTTTTATATATTATTTATTATGTTGGCAAAAATATATATTATTAATAAATTTAGTACTTCAAATAAAAAATATAAATTACAATCTATCTTTTATATGTAATTATCATATTAATTTATGTTCTTTTTAATAATTTGTACATGAAAAAGGTACTTCTTATAAAAACTATCCAAACACTCTCATTTTATCGAAATCGCTTTTTTTTTTTTTCATAAAATCTATTCTTCCAAAACCTATTTTCAAAATAACCTTTTTCCCGGAATTTATTTTTCATATCATAAATTAGTTTTATCCAAATAGCCCCTAATAAAACATGCATAGTGATAAAATTTATCGACAAAATTTGTCAATTCGTCGCAAAACAGACTAGCAGCGAAGTTATTTTTTTTTACATTGTTTTAAAGAAAAGGAAGATAACATATGTTGGTTTTACAGGAGTTAGAAAGCAATAATTAAAAAAAATTCACACTAAATTCCTACTTAATGCATTATATTCCCCTTTTGATGAAAACGTGTTTCCACTCTTTCATGCTTCCAATTTAATGTGTTATTCTTGCTTCAAAATTTTAAATCTTAAAAAAAATTCTAATAACACGTAAGAGCAAAATCCTCAATGACAAAAGAAAGTGTGATCAATAATGAACTACTCCATTGTCACCTCAACGAAAAAGGCCTAATTATTGGGGTGATCTATGGATCTGGTTCTCGATCTAAAGTATTTTATATCTTGATAAATTGTGAGAGAATTATGTGAAAACAATCCTTATAAAAATATTAAAACATGATGAGAAGAAAATTTTTTTCCGAAAATGGTGTCATTTTGTACGAACAAGTAAAAATTTTAAAAAGATAGTTACAAAAATGTTTGAATGCCTAAACCGATAACCCGGCCAGCCCATCCACCCACACAATTTAAGAGCCGGGGGGGGGGGAGAGAGAGAGGAGAGAGAGAGAGAGAGAGACTAATCTCACTGATTTTTACGCCATAGATATCAAGAGAAAACAAAAATGAAATTTTCTATGTAACAATTTATGCAATTATAATCCAAAAAAGATTAGACCATGGCTGAGTGCGGCGTCTCCTGTTGTACAGATTCGTTGTTGTTTGTCACTTTGTTTTGTCGCAGCACAGGAGAAATCAACATCCATACTGCAACAAACCAACATAAGCAAAGAAAAATCTAATCGTACACCCATGAAAATCAAATTGTTCTTGCAATTTATAGGAAAAAAATGAAAGGGAAAAAGAATCAATATTACCCTAGAAGTTAGATAACTAATATACATATTAAAAAAATTAATTAAATTAATTATTTGTAACAAATATATGTTAGTTTTTCTAAAGTACTCATTTTGTTAATAAAAGTCCCTTTTAATATATGTAATTAATAACGATAACTTAGAAATTTTTTTTATAAATTTACAAGACAAAGTAGATTGAAATGTTATATTAGTAGAAAAATAAACTATTCTATTGGATCATACATTGTCTTGCTACGCATAAGTATACTCGTATTAGAGACAATCCTATTAAAAGTATTATTGGGTATTAAATATGTATATTTTTTCTAGTAGGAATTCGACCATTAGTTTGTCATATTGTAAATGACTAGTCTTTTTGGTTAAATTCAACTCATTACCGGTTATACATTTAATACTTGATTCATGTGACTTTCTTCATATATAGGCTTTCAAAATATTTTAGAAAATCATTTTGGAAAAATTCCAAAAAAATACTATTTAAATTTCAAAATTTTAAATGTGCGTCATTTCTTAAACTTTAATAACAATTAACTACACTTGAAAAAGTAAATAATACCATATTTTTATAATAATTTATTTTTTGAAATTTTGAAATTTAAGTGATATCTTTTTATTTTTCTCATTATAATATATCTAGAGGGCAAGATTCGTGTATGGGGGCGTCTCTATCTAATAAGCCAGACAACTTGTCAATAATGCAAGTATGCAACTTCGTGTTAGAAACACACGCACAGACAAAATAGATATAATAGTGGCATAAATTTAAAAGCAGATTCAAAATAATACTTCTCCCATCCTTCCTAAATGTAAAACCGACAGTAGTATTTTAATATTGAAAACATATATTTAATATATTCAAAATTAATATTATTAATGTATAAAATATAATTCATTTTATATTTGATACACACACTTTTAATTGCTATAAATTCGGAAAATATAAAAAAAGAAGTAATTTGTTAGTACTTATAATTTTTTTATTTTTAATTGGGTATTTATATATATATATTTTTTAATCTTTGATTGAGTCCTTATAGTTTTCACATTGTAAACCTTAGTCCCTATACTAGGGATGTTCATAAGGCCCAAAGGCCTGGAATGCCCATGAGCCTGCTAAAATTATGCCCATCCCAACCCTAAAAAGCAGCCCAAAAATAATTGTGCATTTTTAGTTGGGACCAAATGTCTAGCAGGGCTAGGCATCAAGCAAAGTATGCTGCCGTATCCATTTGGTCTTGTCCAAAGTTCATATATACAATTCTATTTAATATATATAACATATATATATTTATTATATACTACTTTCGGTCCTTAATATAAGACCTTGTTTGACTTTTATTTTGGTTCTAATTATAAGATCCCAATCTATTTTGTCTCTTATATTTGTGCATTCTTTTTCAAGATAGTTCCTCTAATAATGGTAGTTCTAGCTAATAAACTTGATTAGCAAAGATATTTTAAGAAAGACAACACCTATTTATTACAAATAACTAACTTAAATTATTTCTTTAATCTCCTCAAATTAGTCAACTAGCTCTTATAATTAGGACCAGAGGCAATATAACTGTATTTAATATATACATGTAATATACATATACGGTAGAATGAAATATTTCAAGGCTTAAGTTGTTGACATATATGATCATAGATGTTGCATAAAGACCTATTATGTTGTGTTTGATTATGTAATTATAAGTAAGCGGTAAACTTTGTCAAGTTCCTTATATCTATTATATTAAGTTCTTCAATCATACATGGCCATGTATCCATTTTTGTTTTATGTAGATTTATAAGTAAATGTCATTAAATGCTAATATTTTAAAAATAAGACACATGATTATGTGTGATTGAAAAACTTGACATAATGTGTATAAGAAATTTGATGTAAGTATTGTTCTATAAGGAAATATGGAATGATAAATGATATGTAGACTTTGTATAGTGTTTATATTTCTTCTCTCAGAATATTTTAAGTTTTGAAATTATAAAATATATTTAGAGTCCAAATATCATTTGTTAAGCTTGGTGGAGATTTTCGCATAATATGGATAACATGTCACCAATTGGGCAAGGAAGTCCACCTTGCCCAACCTCGCCTAAAATTGCTCAGGCTTTCATTAGGGAGGGTCGAGCAGTAGGTTACAAAATACAACCCGTTTATCTTTCAAACAAGGCATGGGTCTTGTCTCACCTTACCCTATCCATGTATAGCCCTTAATTAGGGTTATCTATTCGACATGTAAGTTATGTTGTCACAAAATACAAAATAAAAGAGTTTTTTTGGAAAAAAATAAAATGATAATACAACTTTATTTATTTTCAATAAATTCAATAGTTATCCTCTTTGCATTTATATATAATTTATAATTTGATTGATTTTGATATTTTTATATATATTCGTGTGGCAAAATTAATTTAAATGTGTGCTGACATCATCAACTACAAAATGTTGTTTTCTTAATACAAGAAAATAAATTTGACCGAAATGTTGTTTTCTTAATAAGTTATCACGAATTATAAGTATAAGAAAATTGAGAAAACTGTGAGAGACTAATCAAAAAGAAAAATATACTATAACGACTTAATTAAAAATGAAAAAAAATTATAAATATCTACATGCTAATTTTGTCGTTAAAATTAAAAATAGTTAAATTTTTGTGTGAATTCAGAAATAAAAATTAAACGGAAGATCCTCTATTTCCAATTATTCAATTTTATTTGACTGATGAGGCAATGCTTATTATATTAAAAAATGATATATGCAGAATATATATATATATATATATATATTCTATAGACACACATACATATTAAACACACAATTAAGGATCTCATAATAAACTGCACACATATACATAAATGGACAAAAGTAAGGACTTACAATAAAAAGAGGCTGCAAACCACTCGTTCATAACTTTGATCCATGTACTTAGCCACCCTACGTCAATGCTCCACCTGTTTACCAAGAATCATAAGTGTTTAATACGTTTTTTTTTTTTCAATTCTTATTCTGAAATAATATAATTATATAATTATTTTCAATAAGCCCTAATTATTTCATTAACGAACAAGTTTTTTAAGATATGCTTTTGTTAATATAAAAAATGCTAAAATCAGTTACATGGTTCGAATTTATTAAAATTTGTTTTATTATGGAACAACAAATTAATGATATTACATGCTTTAAAAAAGAACTAATAGTTAAATTATAGGCAATAGGTACGAATTTCTTTCTTTAGACCGAAGAGAACATACTAGTTCAAAATTTATTGATTTAATTATAATAAAAAGATACGTAGTTAAATCGGTCTATTTTTTACGTTTATATAAAACAAAAAATTGATGATATTGCATTTTTAAGCCATTATTGATTGATTTTATCAAATTTTGGTTGATCTTAAAAAAAAAATCCCTCCTGTCTTGAATGTAAGAGTTACATGAGGAGTTTGTTTTAGTTATAAATTTAAAATCTCAATACACACTTTATCTCCCAAATTTATTTATTTTAAATTATTCTCATTAATTGCACATTTTTTAGGAGTTTCCATTAATGTGGGTATTTTTCAATACAAATGATTAGATGGGGTACTTTAATAAAACTAAGACACATTTTTTTTTATAAAGAACTAATTTAACTAGTTTTTTTAATTTCTGTAAATAAGTTCTCTATGTTTTACATAGAAGTAGTATGTTTATAAAGTGGAAAAATGAATGAAAAATGCTTACTTGGTGGGAGAATTATTGAGGTCCCAACTAATGAATAACATAGCGAAGTACATAGCTCCTAAGGAGAAAACCAGGTGAAAAAATCCATATTTGTATGGAATATCATCCTCCTCTTCCACTTCATCTTTTCGAAACTGCAAATCAAATTCAAAACAAATGAAATTAGGCAAATCATTAAATTTACATTGATCGTAGGGAATTTTTAAATTGATTTACTTGGCCAGATTTACACAGAGAAAAAGCTGTCTTGTATCCGGTACTATTGAGCTAAATAAAGTATCGTTAGATTATTTTAAATAGTTCTCATAATAGGATTTTTTTTAGCCCATAAAGTCGAGGCCTTTGATCTTATGTTTTTTTTTTTTTTGGGTTTTAGAATCCAGTTCCCGTAACCCAATATTGTCATTTTCCAATTACATGTAATATTTTAATCTTATGTATGTTACATCTAGCATCATGATGTTACTTTTTCAGTACTTTTACCTTTCAGCACCTGTCTTATTTATAGTGTATTCAGTGAGCTGGGGTATTAGCTGCCCCATAATTTTGGGGCTCTTTCTAAATATTTTTTAAAACTTCTTTTCATCATTAGATTCTACATAAAATAAGTGACATTTTGATATTTTATTTGCAAAAAATAGTTTAGTTTTCAATTTCTTATGATTTTTCAAAGATTTAATACTCCAAGTTAAAAAGAAACCGAACCATTTAGTGTAAAAAAATCTTTAAAAAATTATAAAAAATTGAAAACTAGACTATTCTTTGTGAATAAGATATCAAAATATCACTCATTTTATGTCGAATAAAATGATAAGAAGAAGCTCTGAAAAAAAACATTCAGAAAGAGTCCCAAAATTAAGGGGCAGCTGACACCCCCAGCTCATATTCAACACTCTAAACCATAAATAAGATTCAGTGCTATAATTGGTACATTAGGAGGTGCTAGATGCAAGCACTAAGAAAATAACATCAAGGGGTGCTAGACGGGCCAACGTGAGAATAACATGATAGGTTTTTAATCATGAGGTTTAGATACTACTAAGCCTGGATTTGGATAATTAAGTTGGTTAATCTTTTAGTTTTGAAATTAATTAAGACATAAAAATATAAAGGATGATGATTGAGAGCAATATCTCTAGACCTTTTGAGTAGTTTTGGTAAATCATCATTTTCAAGGCCCAAATGATAATATTTATGAATGATTCTTTTTTGCATTGAAAAACTAGACATCTCAAAGTTTTCAAAGAAGCCTAGTTTATATTTTTGGAGATTCATGAATTTAGTTATGAATTTTTGAAACCGAACTTTTTTATCTATATTGTTCGTTAGATGTTTGCTATAGTAAATACTAGAGAACATTCGATATAACAAATACTAGAGAACATTCGATATAACAAATACTAGAGAACATTCGCTATAGCAAACACTAGAGATTCATTGTGTCATTTGCTAGATGTTCACTAGACGTTCTTGTAGTGAATGCGTCAAAATCTTGTTTTATAAATCAATTTTAGACACGATTTTTAGGAGGTTTTGGGAGGAGAACTCATGGGACTCTACTATGATTTGGTGTTTTCGACTTGGGAGAGTATATTTGAGCTTCTAAACATCAAAGTAACCATTCCTAACCTCATTTCTATCATTTCCTCCTAGATTTCTCAAATTTGAGATAGTTAAAATCAAGAGTTTATGATGATTCTTGAATAAGCTAATGTTTTCACCGAACCTTTTAAGTTTAAAAGACTTATATGGACTATATTAAAATTTTAATTTAGTTTTGTTGGATTTGAAGTTATATAGAGTTTTCAACTAGGGTTTGATTTTTGAGTTAGGTTTTGTTAAGTTATGATAATATATGATGGTTTGAATTGAAGTTTGAAGCTTGGGCATTAGAATTAATGTTTAATTGATTTAGATTGTTGATAGAGCTTGAAATTCTCAAACGTATTTTGAGGCTTAGAACCTAAGTGTGAAAATGGGGATTTTGGTCATATTGAGTAATTAGATGTGAATAAATGATTTAGATGAGTCAACTAAGCTATTAGGATTGTAAGTTTAGTATTGGAATGGTTAGGTTATGATTATGGCAAGAGTTGTGTTCTAGAAGAACATTGAGTCTTTATGTTTGTGGTGAACCACTTTATTAATTGTGAATTAATGTGGTTACTTGTGATTATTATATTGTAGATTGATCATAATTTATTAGTTTGAGCACGAGGCTTAGTTTGATTGTGGTAGTATACAACTTTGGTGAAAGGTAACCACTTTACACTTTTTGTGTATACTTGTATGATGTTGTGAGTGATTTTGGATTACATTAAATTTGTCAAAATGCCATTGGACTATTATTTGAGCCATGAGTTATATTATTATTGAAAGAGATGCTAATAAGATATAGTAATGAAACTATGATTTTTATAAACTTATCTTGTGGGGCATGATTTTATTGAGAAATGGTTATATGAATTGATCTTGATAAATAAAATTGGAATTGTTGATTTTGGCAAAAAAATGTGAAAAGTGATTATCTTGTTGATGAATAATTATTGTATAAATATATTGAGTAATGATAAAAGGGGATGATGAATGTTGTTTTGATAGAAGGTATACTAAAGAGGAAATAAGAGGATGGAATATTGTATACAAAAGAGGAAACGAGGTCGTGGACTTCTAGGTATGTATTGGTTGATCCTTTGGCGCATTTTAAGGCATATGACACCCTACTAGTGGACTAAAATGGAAACACATGATCTCGTCTTGTGCTTTATGAATTTTGGTAAGTTTACATCACTTGATTGGTAAGCTTGCTGTGTTGAGCTACCAATCACATGGATGAGTACTAGCATTTGGGTTTACTTAGAGAAAATAAGGTGGAATTGATATTAAAATATTATACTTTGATATATGTGTAACCATGTGACAACTATAAATGTTATGATTTTTGTAATTGTCTCACTTCATACATCCAAGCATTTACTTGTATATCTGATAAGTAGGATTGTTAGTTACTGAGCCTTTTGTCTCATCCTATGGTTTTACATTGTAAGGAGACAACTCTAGGGTTGGTCCATCAAGGAAGATGTCAAAGGCTTAGCTATCAAGTTAATCTTGTATAGCCTCCTCTTTGTTATGTATGGATATTTGTATCTAGTCATATATGGTTCATTTTGCATACTCTAATTTATTTCAAAATGTTTGTATTAACTATATACTTTTGATAAATTGTTATTGAATTATATACTGGTAGAAGGCTAGTGGCCTTTAGGTATTCACATATGTTTGTAAACTATGAATCCATAGTGTCTTTCAAAAATATTGGAGTACTATTACTTTGGGAAGTTATAAAAAGTATTATCTAGGAAATATCTTATTATGGGCTTGTAGCTGAATGTGACATGTTGGGCTTTGTAATACCCAAGGTCCAATTATTGTGGAACATTGTTACTTTTAGTTTGCATGTAACTGTTGTAATAAAACTTTAATATCCAAGATAGCTTTTAAATATTTATTTTGATTCTTTTCTATCATGGATAAATATTAAAAGATGAGTTTATCTCTTTTAACCATGATAGTTGTTTTCAAGAATCAATTTAACTCTTTTCCATTATGGTTAACCTTTCTTGTGATTCAAGCTTCTTCTATAACTATGGTTGCCTTTTTAAATGTTATACTAAGTTTTGTTTTCCTTTACCATGGTTAGTATTATTAAATGATGATTTAAAAATGCTAGTAGTCAATTTAGAATGAACCATTGTTACAATAAGCACCCTTGCTGGTTGCACTATAAATAAGATTAAGATGCAAAATGCTATTAGGAAATAAGATTATGAGAAATTCTTGCATAAACCCAATGTGCCACCTAATTTATATGCTGACTAATAAAATTTTGACTATTTTTTATCTCATGTGTCAGCCCACATGTCACTACCCCTCTCTTTATTATTTTAATTATTTTTTAGAAATAGATGCTTATTTATTCTCTCCTACTCTCTCTCTCTCTAATTTGCAAAATTATTTCAAAACCTTTCACTCTCCCTCTCACAATTATAGCCACTCCTCCCACCTCTTTTCCTTCACCATGCTACTCTCCATCTATTTCCCTGTCAATGGAATCCCCTCTCCTTTCATTTTCCTTTCATAATAAATTGTTACTAATTAATAATGATTAATTCTACTCCCTCCTCCTCTTCTGAACCTGAATGATTCAAATTATTCAATTCCTACTCTCCATCTCCTCCCCCTCTTCACTATGCGCTGCTGTGCAATTTGCTATGCTATCGATGTCGACGTCCCACTAGAACTGGGGCCCTCAATCATTGCTATGGTAGGGGTCCTATTCTGTGCCTTCGTATTCATGAGTTTGAATGTGTAGTGTGGTTGAATGTGTTCAAACATGTAATATCCTAAATTAATTTTAGGATTTAGGTAAAAAAAATAATATTTTATTATTGTAATAAAATGATAATATTTTAATATATTAATATATACTACCTCCGGTCCTAATTATAAGAGCCAGTTGACTAATTTGAGGAGATTAAGGAAGTAAGTTGAGTTAGTTATTTGTCCTAAATAGGTATTATCTTTCCTAAAATATCCTTGCTAATCAAGTGTATTGACCATAACTCTTATTATTAGAAGGGCTACTTTGAAAAAAATGTATAAATATGAGAGACAAAGTGGATTGGGGTCTTATATTTAGGACCAAAATAAAAGTCAAACATGGTCTTATATTAAGGCCCGGAGGTAGTATATTATATATATAGGGGGTAACTTTCCACCGAATTTGGTGGAAAGTTGAGCCCCTTGACTAACAAAGAAGACTTTGGGGGAGAGAAGGAAGATTTATGGGAGGAAGAGTTAATGCAAGGAGGAAAAACAGTGAAGGGTGGTTGGAATTGGAGAATATAAGAGAGTAGGAGGCAAAAGGTGAGGTGTGTGAGAGAAAGAAGGAAGAGAGAAGAGAGCAAGAGAGAAATAGAAAGAGCATAGCAACAGTCCTCGTAAAGAAAGCTTTGAAGATAATTTAGGTATATAAAATTACTTTTTTTTATCAAACTTTCTTTATGAATATTTTCTGTATATTTTGAGCTTCCTATTTACAGTATTACTATAGTAATTAGAGAAAATTTTGAGACTTATATATGATATAAGTATTGAGTTTTGACAAAAGATGATTATAGAAATTTAGAAGTAAATGAGTTGTTAATTTTAATTAGTTTAGATTTGTCTATCTGTTAGTTTAGTATTTAAATTAATTTTTAGTTGAAAATCTGTTATTTATGGGATATACCATATTTTTACCGATTAAATTTAATTTAAATAATTTATTTGGATTATTTGACATATTATTGAGATTTTAATTGGTTTAGTTTTATTTATTGGGTGACTGGAGGTTTTAAAATAATTATTGTAGCTAAAAAGTTTATTATTTATGGAAATATATATATGGTAGTTATACCATTAAAGTTTTGATTATATTATTTATTTATAAATATTTGAAGTATTATTGAATTTTTGATAGTTTGATTTTGAGATTTAAACTTAAAATGAGATTTTGAAAATTTAGAACATAATAATCTTATATTTGAAAATTTTGGAAAATTCTTTTTAGTAAGGTAAGTAATTCAGAGGTTGTAAATAAATAATTTGGCTTTTAGAAAATTTTAAGTTATTTCTAAAATACTTAAATTTGGGTTATGAGAGTTGTGGGAATTTAGAATAAAGATTAAATTAAAGTAGAAATCTAACTAATATATAAGCTTAATTAATTAATTAATTAATTAATTAGCTTATATTAATACGTTGTTATTAATTGTGTAGATTAATTATTGATTGAGCAAAAGATTGACCTTGTGGTAATCCTTTTTATTGCTTTGGCGAGAGGTAACACTTTCCACTTGTTATATGTGCTAATATATTGTTTGTAGTATTTTGCTATTTTAGAATAGTATTTGTTATTTAGAACTCGAGTAGATGTATTATAACTTTTGAGCTATAAAAAATTGTCTTGTGGGATTTTTGGAATTGTGATGAAGAAGTTGGGAAAGATATATGATTTATATCTTATGATTACATTGAGAAAAGATTGAGATATTTTTATTGTACTGTGAATGATTGGTTGTTACTTGGATTTTGGATTGAGCCCTATCCTATCATGTGGTAAGGCCGCCATTTGTGCACATTAGTTGGCTTCTTCTTCTTCCCCCATAGTGAGGGATAGGCCTTTGTGGCTTTTTATTCGTCTCCCAAAGTGAAGGATAGGCCTATATGTCTGATTGATCTCCCCATAGTGAGGGATATACTTATGTGGCTTGTGTGTTAGCCCCATAGTGAGGGTTTGGATGATTGAAATTATATTTCGATGGATATATTTATATTTCTGGAGAATTATTAACTGTCCCACTTGACACCTCACGAGCACGTGTTAGTATGTATGATGAGTTAGAAAGTTGGTTACTGAGACGTTTGTCTCATCCTGTGGTTTTTACTATCTTTAGGTGATAGTTCAGGTGGTGGCTCATCAGGGAAGGCTCTGGAGACATAGTGTGCTGTTATAGCTTGTATAGCCTCTCTGCTTTTGTTCTATGTGTTGACTTGTTATATATTGCCATATAGGGCTCATCTACTATCATGTTGTAAAATAATACTTTTAATTACTACTATTTGGTATGATAGGGCCGCGAGGAGGCCCGAGACATCCTACACTCTGCATGTAACACTCCTTTGAAAGTGTTGACTTTTGACTA
This sequence comes from Neltuma alba, assembly GCF_004799145.2. Taxonomy (NCBI): domain Eukaryota; kingdom Viridiplantae; phylum Streptophyta; class Magnoliopsida; order Fabales; family Fabaceae; genus Neltuma; species Neltuma alba. The sequence continues at coordinate 108,278 of NW_021635381.1, forward strand.
ATGAGCTCTATAGTTTATATTAAATTGATTTATTAGTTTGTATGTTTGGAAAATATAAGTTTGGTTTGGGCTAATGGTTGAATGATGTTTTTGGACTTTGGAAGTCCAAGGCTCAAACTAACGATCGATGTTGCTCGTAATATAAGTTTATTTCTTTTAACCATGATAGTGATTTTAAAATTTTAAGGTTTCTTCTTTTCTATCATGGTTAATCATTCAAATAAATTGTTGGATTTAATCTAAAACGGTTTTGAAAGAACGGTTGTCACAAAACACGAGCTAGAAGAACAAGATGAAAGTCCTGAAGGAAGACTTGGTGCAAATGGCGGCAAAGTTAAAGATGGTGCAGTGGCCGTTGGAGGAGATCGATTGAAGTGGGGTGAAGAGGAAGCGAAGAGAGAAAGTAGCTTGATGGGGGTAGAGAGATGGAACTACTGGTAGATGGCGGTAATTGTGAGAGGGAAAGTTTTTGAAAAGATTTTTCAGATGTGAGAGAGAGAGAGAGTAGGAGAGGATTAAAAAAAACAACATATTTCTAAAAAATAATTAGAGAGAGAGCAGTAACATGCGGAGCGACATTGGGATAAAAAAAAAATACTTGAGATGTCAAAATTTTATTGGTCAGTGCATAAATGAGGTGGCATAGTGGGTTTATGCAATAATTTCTCATAAGATTATACTGCTAGATGATATTTACCATTTTTTAAAATTGGGGCGTCAAATCTCAAATTGTGGTATAATTAGAACATTTTGATCATTTTCACATATTTTCTGCGCCTTCCCCCCATGAAACCTCCTGGGTTGCATTACCAAATGGCCTATTTAGCTTTGATTCCCTTTTCATTTTGATTTCCCACTAAATCCAAACATGTGTTGGGTCTAAACGTATCCTTAATTTGTTTAATATTGAAATAGTAATTATTATAATACAAAAATTCATTTTTGAATTTTCACCTAAAAAAAAAATTCATTTTTGAATTCCTATTAGTGGAGAATAGAGTAATGCACCTGAAAGCATTTGGAATCAATTCCTGTGGAAAATGTTGCCAACACAATGGCAAAGACAGCGATTAGGAAGCCCTATAAAAAAAAAATTCAAAGTATTTATGAAATTATAAGTGTATCATTCAATATAAAATAAAAGTGTCTGGCCAAAATTTAATATGAAGTATAAAATACCAAAAAAAATCATTATAAACAATTTTTTTATGGTTTCTAAAAGTGATGAAAGGTTAGAAGACTTACAATTATTGCCATCCAATCATGATTTGCTTTCTCTGGATTCGTTGAGCTACATCTTATAATTATAGGTTCACTGAAAAGCCATAAAAATAATTAATACTAATAATAATCAATATTGATATACTAAGAAATAATATGAAAAAAGAAGAAGAAGATCATCGCTGCAACCATGAAAAGATTTAATACTTACCTTCTGATAGCAGTCCAACAGAGGAAAACAATGTACAAAGCCATAATTCCTGAGGATAAAAGTCCTCTATTTACCTGTAAATTAAATTAAATTAATTTATAACTCAATCATGTCTCTATTATACTATTATACTATTATGAGAAACTACATGATATTAATTGCCAAGTAGCATATTTACTAATTGATGTGTGTTCTTGTCACATAACATCTTGTCATATCTTTATGATGACTAGATCACTAATTTGTGAATAATAAGAAAATTAATTAAGTTAATTTTTAAAATAAATGTGTGTTAATTTTTTCTAAAATATCATTTCTAATCATGTGCATTATTGTAATTACTCTTTGATAAAATCTCTTTTATGAATAGGGATATTTTAAAGAAAAATTATAAATTTAGATGACAAAGTAGAGTGAGGTCACATATATGGAATCAAAACGAATTTATAATATTTTCTAACTATTATATTTAGGATTGGAGGGAGTAATATGAACAGAAGAATAACAAAGAGGGGCGTACCTTGGAATGTAAAGAAACAGCGATGATGACTGCAAGAAGAATGGCAGTCCAAGTGATGAAGAAGATGTTGAGGGAACATGAAGCCCTTGAGGCGTATGACGTGTACATCCACACTACTCCACACAACGAAGCTCCATGAAATATCGTCGACATCAAAAGTCCAACCGAACAGCTGTCACAATAGTGGATCCAACTTTAGATTTTCACATTTAATATTTTACATTTTTTTTGCTTGTTTATAGTTCCAAATTTAGAGCTGGCAATACTAGTTTACTGCCACTCACGACTTATAAGATACATGTTAGAATAGCCTGTATCTTGACAGGCTGACAAAATGCCAATTCTAATATACTATCAACTCGATCGCGAGTTGGTGAGTTGAGTTTGCAAACTAAATCTATATTATCAGGTTTATAAACTAAGAACCTCTCACAACTCTCCATACCTTCTGTCATAGAAAAGCTCGGGAATTCTATGCCTTGTGCTGCCAAAATAATCACGATGTGTGCACGCGCTGAGTGTGTGGGTTCTCTCCATTATGGAGGGAGGGGTGTCAAATTGTCCGGAAAAAATGGGGTTAATATAATTTTCAGATCCTAAAATCTGGATCCATTGATTATGATCTCTTAAATATCAAGCTCATGGTTTTAAACTTTAGAATTTAGTTCATTTTAAAATGTTAGTCTTTAGAGATGTAACGGTGTTAAAATTTGCTACAATGTCATAAACAATGTTAAAGTAAAAATGTAAACTCATCATATAGCACCAAGTTGGATCTTATATGGATAACAAAAAAAAGAAGAAGAAAGAAAGAAAGAAAGAAAAACATGGCCTCAAAGCACAACGCAGAGAATGATTATAAAGATAGGGATGAGTTTTCAAAATGTAACACAGTAAATAATAACTCAAGAATGGTGGGCTAAATTGTTGTGATTTAAGAACTAGTTATTTTGTTTGCTTTTGTTAGTCAAGTGTTGTCTAATGCGTCTATATTACTATTTTAATGATGCTTATAACATTCTAGTAGATTTTAATATCGTTGCACCTATAAGAACTAGTATGTTAAGACATATTAAATTCTAGAAACAAAAATTACAGGTTTGAAATTTGAGAGAGTAAAATTAAAATAGAACTCAAATTTCAGAATCAAAAAGCATATTAACCCAAAAGAATTATTCCTCTGGTCCTTAATATAAGACCCATTTAACTAGTTTGATTAGATTAAGAAAGTTAGGTAAGTTAGTTAATTATAAGAAAATGGACATATTTTTTCCAAAACACCATAATCATCTTTCTTAATACCCTAGATTATGGTTGAGAGAGTATCTATAGGGGTAATTTAGAGAAAATTGATAAATATGAGAAATGAGTCTTATATTTAAGACCAAAACCAACTCAAGAATTAGGTCCTATATTAAGGACCAGAGGAGTATTATACAAGAGTTTCAAGTTTTAGTAGGATCACTCTCCCAACATGTGAAACTTAGCGTGTTTGGTTTAGCTTTTCAAAAGTAATTTTACAATATGAGGTAAGTATGTAAGAGAGTTTTGTCTCGGTTTGTATTAAAGTACTTTTTTTAAGTTCTTCTAGGGTATTCCAAACAACCCCTAGGATTGAGCTTAAATTAGTCATGTTATAAATAAATTATAAAATTGATTTATATTATATTATATATACTAGTGTAAATAAATAAAAAGTTAAATGGGTATGGTCTGTAAGTTTGCAAGCTAAGCATTATGAAAGTAAGCCTATATTGTTTGCCTAAATAGACCTGAAAGTAAGATTAAACCTAAACCTGAGACATTTACTAAACAGACTATGTTAGGTTTAAAATAATTTAGTCCATAAGTTTCTGATAAGAGCTGGGCCTATTTTCAATCCTACCAACAATGTTCAATTATGAATTACTTGGAAGCATCCCATATGACCTAATAATTGTAAAAAAGAAAAAGAAAAATTCCATATGTACCTGTTTTTTCTTTCCTCATCAGGATTCCAGAATTTATTCCACCACATGATAAAATGGATCACACTCACAAGTTGTAAAAGGAGAAAAATTCTGAATCAATAAAAAACAAAATAATCAAATTAAAAATTACTGATGAAATCCTCTTTTAAAAAAACTATTTTGTTGTTGTTTACATAAATTTCATTATTTCAATTACTTTGCAATATTCATTATTTTAAATGAAGGACTTGGAGCTTACCCTGCACCAATACGAGCAATTTCACCTGCAAGATAATTACAATGCCCTTGTTCATACTTAATCAAATTTTAAGAAAATAACGAAAACATTTGTGAGTAAGACTTTTTGTGCATTGGGCTTCAAGTTTTATATGGGTCAAGCAAACTCTGGGCTTAAGGGCCGATCCGATTTAAATTAGCATTTTTTTGTTAGAATTAATGCCCCAGCTGCATAGAGAATAATTCATTTTTCAAAAACGAAAATTAAATAAAAGAGTAATCGTAACATGAAAATAATATAAGTACTTCCTTCATGACTTTTCTCATTTGTGCTTGAACAAAGATGGTTGGGATGTGCTACTTTTTAAATATGGAAAAATAAGGAAATATTATTATCATAGTACTATTTGCCATGAGGGGACGGCCCTTAAAGAATTTTTATGACAAAACCAATCTTCTATAGAGTTTGCTTTCCACCGCAAATACTTGTGAGCTGCTCTTCTATGAATATATAACACCAACCTACATATTACTATAGACAAACTCTCTATATAAGTTTACTGTGTTGAGAAGAAATTTCTTCAGTTTTCTCCTAATGACTTTTCTGTTCTCAATATCACTTGACAAGAAATACTTGTCCTTATTCATAATTTCTGTTCATTTTATATTGCTGTTATCTCTAAACCTTATTTTCTTACTTTTAGTTTTGCCAACATAGGAATGTTAAGTATTTGTAACTTATAAGTACTTTTACTATAAATATCATTTTGTCTGTGGTTTTTTTTTTTTTTAAAAAAAGGGAGTAAGGAAAGCGTCCAGAGGTGAAAAAAATGTAGATATTAAGTGAACTTTTAAAATGTAGATATAGAGAGTAATCAAATTAACTAATTATAATGAACAATATAGTTATGATTTTAGACTTTGTCTAGTGCACGAGACCCACACTATTTTAAACACATGAAAGAAAATTAATTTATCAGTTCCTATAGTTTCATTCCATTTTTAATTAGGTCATTGACATTTTTTATTGTGTCATTATCGTTTTCTTGATTATAAGTATTAGTCTTCATACTCATATAATCTGTTTAATTAAAGCTGATTTGGATACTGATCAAGCGACATATAAGTTGTCAAGAAATGTAAGATATTAAAGGGACTTTATAAAGATAAAATTTATTTATTATCAACATAAATAAATTTGAAACATACCATATATTTGAACAATTTGGGAAGGCATGAAGAAAGGGAGGGCCAATGATAGAAGCAATAAAATAAATTTGAATCCCCACCATCCACAATGCCATGAATTGCAAGCTTCATGTAATTTTCTGGTTTCCACTGTACTCACAAACATTATTGTGAAAAATATCTGAATTATTTGTCAAGGATCCATTTGGTTCTCAAACAACTATAACATATAGTGAAGTCAGAAAATGAAATTTAATTAACTACTATCGGATTTAAATTTAACTTGAAATTATTCCAAGTAAAATTACACTATCACTCAAATATTTAAATACAAACAAAAGTCCAAAGATCACTGTTCACATGATAAGATAGATAATTTGAATTACCAAAGAGTTTGAGTTTTAATAATAGAATTAGATTTTGTAAGAATAATAATGTGCATCTTCACTTTAGAAATATTATATCTGAAGGTAGAAAATGCCATGGTAAAATTCTTCTGCAGTTGAGAATTCTAATGATATATGAATAGTGGTGTGCACAATAAATTTGTTATGATACTTTTAGATAATAATTTTATTTTTGTAAGGTAAAATTGCACTTGAAATAATAAAATTGTATCATTTTTCCAACTTATATAGTGAATATGGATTATTTCATAATTATTTTTAATATATACATTTATATTTCTTAAATTAAAAAATTTCCATACAATTTAAGTTAACTTTAATTTTTTAATCAAATACTATTCATGAATTTAATGTTATATATATATATGTTAGATGATACAAAATTTGACCATGATTAAATTAAAAGATTTTGATTAATAGTATCTTAGTCATAATTATAAAGTTAAATTGAAGTTGAAGACTTGGCATGAATGCAAACAAATATTTTTGAGAAAGTTACCGTAATTGAGTTTAATAATACTTGAATTTCACATAATAGAATACTGAATATTAGATAGTTATATAAAGAAAACTGAAAAGTGATATAAATTATATTTAAGAAAATTCTTTGGATGGGTACTATAGAATTATAAGTAAAATTAATTTAATAATTTTTATTAAAAAGTTATGTGATCGAATCAAGCATATAACTTTGGCCAAAAAAAAATCAAGCATATAATGGATGCTCACAAGCAAAAAATGCGTAGCCTGAAAGATACATAACACCCTAAACTCACGCGAAGAACTCCCAATGTATAAAGACAATCTTGCCCTCCAATCCCGCATGCCTTAATATCTGTAGCGGAAAGGGGGGAAAACAAAACAAAGCAGCGAAAAAAATTAATATATATTTTTCTTATCGTAAATATAAGAATTATATAAGTAATTTAATTATTTAAAAAAATTTGTTCGTTTTTTTTTAAGATGTCTTCTTAATAATCATGTGCATTGAAAACAACTCGCATATGAATTGAAATTTTCTTTTAACAGATGCAATCAATAGAATGATTTGTGAAGAGAAATTAGAACAAATCATGATACAATCTCACATAAGTAATCTAATTATTAAAGTGATAAATATGCCTTTATTATCATTTCATATATTTGAACTTGTCATTGCATGTTGCTCACTTATTATAGGACATTTTAGTGATTAAATTGCTTATTTGAGACTGCACAGTAATTTTTCCAAGAAATTAATAAATTTAGAAAACAAAATGACTTTAAGATATTACAAATCAAAACAAACTCTATGCCTTGCTCCATTTAATATTTTCTTTAATTTTAAATATAATATTTCAATTCATTTTATTTATAATTTTTTTTTCAATCTCTCCCTATTAACTGGACATATATATTAAGGGTTGTTTCATTAAGAAAATAATTTACATATAAATAATTTAAAAGGATACTTTATCAAAACCAATACACATTTTCTACAAATAAAAAATAACTAGTTTACTAATTAATTATTTAATTCTTATATTTAGTATTTGATAGTCAATAATTACTTTTAAAGAAAGAAGAAAGAAATAAAATACCACTTACAATGAAGGGGATTGGATAAGAAGGGTTGAGCATAGTCACGAACAAACCAAGCAAGGAGATTGATGAAGAAGAATATGAGGCCAAAATAGTAGCGAGCCCTCCGTGACTTCTCTCTTTCTTCTTCCAACGAAGAAACTACTTGCTCCTCTCTATTTCTCTGTCTACCACTTTCTCCAATTTCTAGTACTTCTCTTGATGATGCATTCATTTTGTAGTATAACTTACACTATAAAACAGATTTATATTTATGACTAGAAGAGTATTAAATATGAATTAAATGAAACAAATTTAGAGATTAATTAATCAATAAATTGGTGACAATTTAAATCTCGTAAACAAAAAATAAAGAAGAAAAATCCTAATTAAATCCAAACAAACACTAAAAACCATATTCAAGTCCACAATTCTTAACAAAATCTTTTAGATCAAGAGGACTAATTAAGAATTTTAGAATCTTGTTAATGATCATATTGTCCCTCACATTTTCCCCTTCATATCCACCCCTTTTACCGGCAACTGGCTGCCGACGCAAGAACAATGGCTGTTGATGATGGCCCCAGTGGCGACTAGTCGCTGGCGGCTGTGACTTTGGGTAAAAAGAATTTGCTTTTAAAAATATTTAGGGGCAATATGATCATTTTAAAATATTTTAAAATCTATAATTAGTTGTCCTGGCTTTATTAGGAATCTGTCAATGATGTATACTTGAGTTTAAATTTTGATATTTGAACTGCATAGGATTCAATTGAGATTCCTTTTTTTTTTTTTTAAAATGTTATCAGTGATACTCTAATTAAATTTAATAATACTTAAATATAATGAAATGTTAATCATAAGTAATTTGAAAAAAGAAAACGGAAAACTCGTTTATCTCTAAGTAATTACATTTTCCCTGGTTAATTATCAAAGCCCCCAGCACGTAAGTGAACGATATTTTTCTCATGACAAACACAAAAAGCAAGTTGAGCAACACACAAGAAAAAATGTCAGAAACAAGAAGCACCAAAATGCATAGCAATTATCCGCCATTGAAGATTAATTGAAGCTTAATTAAACCCTTAAAACACAAGCAAGAAACTATATATAATGAAGCTAACTTTGAAATAAAATTAAAGAAGCAATCTCCGTACTATGAGTTCAATGAAGGAAACGAAAATCACTGACCTGAAGAATTATGAGATCACAGTTCACTTGGAAGCGAAAGTATGATTCTGATTTAAGAGGAGACGAGGACGCTCCTGCAGAATAATGAAGAGAGATGAAGAACAAATATGACACACGCACACACACACATATAAAGAACAGCCACATACTTTTTCGTATTGTTTTAAATTAATTTTTGTAATTTTGTGAATTCACTTTTTGACTTATTGTTCCACAAAATGTACTTTAGTTATATGAATTAATTATATTGCTTAAATCGTATATTATACAGCTCATTAACATCTTGAAGTTTCCTTTGTTTTGTTGTGAACGTTATGTATAATAATTCAACCACAAAATAATATACAAAACAACCTACCAACAAGTATGGTAAACAAATCTTAGTGCCTTTTCTGACTATAAAACAACAAAAAAATAGAAGACAACTATTCCAGAAGATTGCTACAATATTTAATTTAATCCTTTAATAAGACTATGGCTAAATGTGCCATCACATGTGTAATAAATATACGAATACACATAAATTCAAGCGTGCAGTTCATTTCAAACTCTACACAGAAAAGGTATCTTTTTTTTAGCCCAAAGAGAAACTACGTGCATGCAAAAAAAAAAAAAGAGAAATGCCACCCGCTAGTTGAATTGAAAAATATTCATAATATTAAAATCCAACTCAAGTTAGCTGGACATGCTAGTGAATTGGTGAACTAGCCTCTTATTAGTTGATATAATCAAAAGTTTTTGGATAGGTTAACTAGGTTCAAAACTTTAGGGGATCAACTCTATTACATAAGTGGATTCCTAACTTTTCTATCATGATATAAGTAAGCAGTTCTTCTTGTATTGGCCCAAAACCTCGCTAATTGATCTTTGGTTTTATATTTTATTTTTCCTTTATACTAAGCCTAAAATGATGTCATTTTTCTTTTTGATCTTGGTAAAACGATGTCATTTTGAATTAAGAAAAATAACAGTACATTTGCTTTGTATTTTGATAACTTTGTTTTAGATTACATGTAGTTTCTTAATGATTGTTACATTTACTTGTTAATTGATGCTTTTTTATTTAAATGTTATTATTTCCACAGTTATATATATAAGTTTATATTTAAATTAAAAGATATTATTTTATGATAATTGGGTTGATCTCGATTCAATTACGATTTTTTTTTCCTAGAAAATCAATTACAGATGGATCATTAACTCTTTGAGATTAATTATTTTTTTGTTAACATCCTACGATAAATTGACATAATAATAAAAACTGATTCAATTTCACGATAATTATTTTAATGCTTTAACGAATCTTTATCGATTACTAATTTACCTTTAAAATTAGATTGTGTGTATGCATATATTAATTTTAAAAAATAAAATGAAAGGCAAAGAAGATGAAGTCTGGAAATGAGTTTGAGTACCTACCAAGAGAAAATTAATGAAGTATCTAAACTCATTAGGTCTAGATAATCTAAATTTGATTTTTTTTTTTTTTAAAATAATTATTTTAATGGACATAAAATGTAAAATTAAAATAATTTTTTAAATATTATTTTTTAAAATATTTTTATTTAAAAAATAATTAATTAAAAATTTTAAATCTATATCATAATTCATAGCCACACCGCTTCTCATGTCGAAACAAGTGACCGTTAAATTGTTTGTATCTGAATTGCGAGCGGCGGAGGCGCGTTACCTTTTTATATATTTTAAGAAGTTGTTAATCAAACTTGTTGAAATTTGTGATTTCATTCTTCATAATTAACAATTCAATTCATTTATCAATTGATGTAACAATATATAATCGATTTTTTTCTGCCACTATTGTATACCCTTATTTTTATTCACATATAAGTCTAAAATACTCACTTTCACTCAGAGTATATCATAATTTTAGTATATAATTTCATAGGATTTCAATGTTATATATATTTAAGAAATAAATATTTTTATAAATAAACATTATGTGATTTTTGGTCTTTTAATCCTCCTATGTATGGTAATTGGATGTCAGTATCACTCTTTTGATCCTCCGAAAATGTAATTATCAGTTATTTTTGAAAATGTTTTGTGTATTTTCTTACGTGTCACAAGTTTAATTGATTAATTTTCAATCAAATCCATAAAATATTACTCTTCAAATAATTATATAATATCATATTATAAAAAATCTGCTGGTCAAAAAATATTATAAAAAATCTCGAACATAATCAAATTTGTGAGATGTAGAATTATTATGTAACTGAAAATTTAGTACGCCACTTCATACTAGGATCACTTTGGAAGCCAACAATAAAAATAAATATTCCCTTTAATTTTTTATAAGATACAAATAATTGACTTATATAGATGAAGTTTATTAAAATTAATAAAAAGCAATAAATGTATGTAAAAAATATAATTTGTTTTTTAAAAGCATCTTTATATATTTATGTGGGGAGAGAGAGTGTGAGAAACACGAACATACGAGCCAATGCTTAAGAGATAGATAAAAATAAAAAAAAAATAATGCTAAAAATTTAAAGTAGGCTATTAATTTCTCTTATAGATATGGCTATAAAATATCTTTTTTAAAAGTTATTTTATATATAAGCCAATGCTTACATCAAGTTTGTTATATTCATTATATTAAGTTTTCTAATTCCACATAGTCATGTGTTATATTTTAAAATATTAGCATTTAATAGTTTTTAATTATAAATCTAAATTAAAAAAATAAAATATATGGTTATAAGTGATTGGAGAACTTGACATAATGAATATAAATAATTTGACCTAAATATTTTCCACACACATATATATGCGAACTTGTTGCATTCAAACATGAACTCTGAAAAAAAAAAAGTAAAAAGAAATGCAAACTTTAATACTTCATTAACAAGACAAACGCAAAACTCCAATAAAGTAGTACGACAAGAATTAATAACAGCAACAACATTGAGATCTATGCCCATTATATATGAAACCCAGTTTGAAAGTTCTCGCATTAATCAATGCATATGAAACAAAGAAGCCGCCGAGAGTGAAAATTAAAATTCATGTTGGCCAACTCTTTTAGCACCATGTTATTTGTAAATTTTCACGCCATCCAATAGCCTGGGGAAAAAGAAAGAAAAAGCATGAGAAAATTTCTTGTTATTCACTTTGCTTCTAGTTATCATTTTCTTGATAACATGATATGAGTTCGTTTGCAATAAAGAAGCAATAAATGAGAAGTGACATAAGACGCTTTTTCCAGTTACAATATAAATCGTTTCTAGAAAAATGGTTTGATTCAAAACATAAATCATTTGAAGAGTGATCAATTTTTATTTATCAATTTTGTCCCTATAATTAATACTTAAAAATCGTAACATTATTTAATATGAGTAAAGTTAGGAAAAAAATTTAAATTTGAGATAGATTTAATAAAATAACTACAAGTTTTTTAAGTTCTGATGAAATAGTTAAAATGACTTAGATTATATATCAGAAGCAAGGAGTAGTTCAATTCATTATTTGTTCAAGATTATTTGTCCATTAGAATGACTCATGGGTATCTTGTGGGAATTAATGCATATGGAAAATAGTGTTGGACTAGGTTTGGTGGAAGTTGGCATGAATTCTAACTAAGAATTACTTCATCAAGAAAGCCAAAATTTTATTACAAGTTTCTATTCTATCACTTCACTTACATTATAATCTCTTCATCCCTATTTGTAAGTTTCAGATTTTAAATTTGTTTTGTCCCTAAATATGAATATCAGTTCAAAGTTTGAGGTGTAATCAACGAGTTTTTCTCCCAATATATCCTTGAATCAAATTCAAATTACCACTCCCTCGGATCCTATATATTGAACTTCTAGAAAGTGCTCTTGGTTCTTTCTACAAGAAATTTGATACTGTCCTTAGTACGGTAGAAGAATTTTTAATGAAATGTAATGGAAAAAAAACCCATAAATAAGCTTGGTATTCCCTGGTGTTCTTTTTATAAGATACAAACAATTGAATACTTAGTTAAAATTACTCAAAAGTAATAAATATTTAAATCTAAAAACACTTTTATTTATAAAGAGAGAATGAGTGAGTGGGTAATTAATAAAGTAAAACTAACCAATAATTAATAATAGGAACAACAATAAAAAATGATACTAAAAACTAGTATCTTGCAGAAGAATAAATCAATTGAATAATAACAAGATTTGTTTCTGATACAGGCCCTAAATTGATGGAATGAATACTTCAACCTATTAAAAGCGAATAATATTGTTGCCATTTTCTTCCTCCTCCTCACTTCATCTTCGTAATCTTCTTCATATTGGGTAAGAAATTTCATCATTCTCTAAGGCACAAAAATCAAATGAAAATTATGAAATCAAAAGATCCAAAACCGAATCATTATCACAATCAATAAAAAAAAAATCATGAAACCAAATATATAAAAACCAGCAGATTAGAAAACAAAATTGATCCAGAATCTTAGTGAAGAATTGAATCTATGGCAAGGGAAAAATCTATCAAAGGACCGGGAACTGCTGTGAACCAAACCTGATAGGGGCCAGAACAAGTTTTTTATTGCTTACTTCTGTCCTTCAAATATGATTCTACAATCCAAAACATATCGCTGGCAACCTGTGAAATGTACTCAACTAAGGGTTTAGAAAATGATCACATAATTTTAATAGAGGCTAGTGAAGCTGGTGAATCTTGGTACAAGGGATGGTGAATTTCATCGTCAAAGTATTGGGATGATAATGATAACATTAAGAAAGATGAGTAGCTGAATAATACTCTTATTGGAATTGAATCAAAATCCATACATGAAACATAGTAGTGCCTCTCTCTTAGCGTTGGCAACCTGATGGGCCTAGCCAGCGCAACTAGATAAGACTTGGGCCCAATACAACCAAACTGAAAATACAATAACAAAATCTTGTATTATTAAATACTCCCCCTCAAATTTGGGGCTGAACTATATATCAGAAGCACTTAACTTGCTTAGTATTCTCAATTAAGTCTCCTTTCTTACTAGTCAAAATGTCCACCTCTTGGTTAACAGATTGAACATGATGCAACTTGACTATTTCTTCTATCACTTTCTCTCTTACAAAAGTGACAATCAATTTCGATATGCATTGAACTTTTGTGAAAAACAAGATTTATGGCAGTATCAATGGCGTATTTAGTATCGCAACACACATCAACTGGGCTATGAATAGGAACTCCTAATTTAGATAATAAACTTTTAACCCATATTACTTTTGCTACAGCTAATCCAAAGCTCTATACTCAGCTTCAGTTAAAGATCTAGAACTAGTAGCCTGTTTCTCTGCTTTCCAGTTAATGAGTGAATCCCCTAACTTGAGGAGATAGCTAATGACTAACTTATGCGTGGTCACACACGAACCCCAGTCTAAATCATAAAAACACTTAAAGTTCATATCTTCCTTTAAGCTTAATCAGATCCTAAGTCCTAGTGACTGCTTTAAGTATCTTAGTAGTCCTATTGCTGCCTAGTGTGACTTCATAAGCAATTGCATGAACTGACTAAGAACCTGCATAGGAAAGAAAATATCAAGGTTATCAAATTGGGATACGAATTATGAATCAAAAAACCTATTTTTTGAATTTTGAATCGAAACGTATCATGAATTGTAAGATTCAAGAATAATTATTAAATGACATATAAGCAATTTCATATAAGAGAATGACCAATAGTCCTCAAAATCAATTAGGGAATTAAAAATTAGGGTTTTGATTGATATTTGATAAGCCGAAAGTGATAAGTGCATTGATGAGTATTTATATGGAAAATTACCTCCTAAAAATAACCCAAAAAATAAAAAAATAAAAATGAAAAATGTTTTTTAACATGTTAGGTTGTGTAGTCAGATCCAATGACACCTCCTGAATCATATGATTCCAGTGTGAATCACACGATTTAGGCCATAAAAAGATATAATAGGAGATTCAAATCTCCCATTGTTTATTTTGTCTCGAGTTGCATGATTTGAATCACAATTTTGACTAGATTGGGAAATATCAAGTCTAGTCATAGCCAAATAAATCAATTTTCTAACTAGTCTCCTATACTTCCCTAGTTCCTTGAGCTAATCTTCCTTTCATAACTTGCCTTCCTCAAAAGCTACCAACTTTAAATGTTGTGGCATAGGTGATGTGAGAGGTCTGCAATCACTCATTCCAATTTTTGCATGATGATCCCCAATATATTTCCTTTGTGAGAGTATAATTCCCTTCTTGAACCTAGCTACTTCAATCTCCAAGAAGTATTTCATGATCCCTAAATCCTTTCTTTTGAAATAGCTATTCAAAAAATCTTTTACTTATTTAATTCTTTGTTTAAAACTGACACTAATTAGTAATTCATCCACATAAACTAGAATAATTAAAAACCATCATCGTGGTGTTTAAAATACAAGGAATAATCATACTTGCTATGTAGAAAACCCCTTATTGAGTAAGGATAGTGATAATTTTTTATTCCATTGCCTTGAGGCTTGTTTAAGCCCATATAAGGATTTCCTAAGTTTACATATCATATTATTCCTTTGATTTCTAAAAACTTGGGGTATGGTCATATAAACTTCATCATCAAGATCTCCTTGCAAGAAAGTATTATTTACATCCATTTGATACAAAGTATTTACAGCAGCAAGTTTAAGGATGGTTCTAACAATGGCCATCTCACAACAGGAGAAAAAGGTTTCATTATAATCGACTCTCTTAGTTTAATTATATCCTTTAGCCACTAACCTAGCCTTATACTTGTCAATAGTGGCATCAAGTTTTTATTTCACCTCATAAACCCATCTGCTTTCAATCGGTTTCTTACTTTTAGATAAGGGAACTATGTCCTAAGTTTTTCTTTTCTCTTGAGGTATCAATTTCATTTCTTATGGCAGTCACCCAGTTATGATCCTTAATAGCCTCATCATAATAAGTAGGTTTTATAATGGCATCAATTGAACAAAGATAACACACATATAAAGAAGAGATGTTATCATAATATATATAATTCTCAATAGGATACTATTTACTGTTAGAATTTGTGTTTTGATGATGGCAAATGCAAGTTCTACTTAATATTTGTTGATAAGTTATTCTATTATATATTCAAGAATTGGTCTTCTCGAATACATATTCGAGAAACTCGCTTATGTTTTACTTAACATCTTCCTTCTAAAAGAACTCAAGAATTCTCGAGTAGTTCTCTCAAACACATATTTGAGAATTACTCTTCTTGAATACATATTCAAGAAGTTTCATATAATGTCCTGAATTTTAGGCATAGAAGTGCCATAATTAGCCTAAAATGGGCACGCTACTAGATTTTTTTGGTAGAAATTTCAGAAGTTTCCTGGAAGGACGAGAGGATTCTAAGGACCAAACTGTAAAGTAAAAGTTTTTTGGAACCATGAGACAGGCAAGTTAGAGACTCTGATAAAATCTTCAGGGCTCAAATATGGGGACTAGAGATGATTAAGGGCCAAAGATTATGCTTGGAACCTTGTGAGATGATTCCTGAGGTTAAACTTGAGTAAGGACTTAATCATAAATTTAGAACGTTTTGGGCCAAAAGATAGTGATGGAAACTACGCCTAAAAATTCTAAAAAAACTCTTGAAAATTCCCAAAAAAAAAAAAAGAAATAAGGTTCTGGAAAATCTCAAGATTTGCTCCTAGAAATCAAGAAAATTTAATAGACTTTATTTCATTTTATTTGGAAAAAATTACGCATAGGTCCCGAGAAGTGGAATTTATTTATCTAAGGTCCCACAAAATGTCAAAATTAATAGCAGGTCCCAAGGGACCTTAGAGTATTATATTGTAATTGTAAAATCACATCACTAATCTTCAGCTTCCTAATTCACAGTTTTCTCTGCCAATGTGATTGACAACCTTGGCGGCAAGTATTAACAATCTAACGGGAAGCTATTGACAACCTAAACATTATCTGCTGATAACTTACTTTATAAAATCATATAGCCTCCATATAAGAGTAAATTATAACCAAATAGTATAAGATAACAACTTAAACACTGAAATGGGAAGCTTTTTAAAGGCATTAAGAATTTTAACTAAACCCAATAGGATTATAGCAGAATTTTAATACAAAGATTGATTGACAACCTCAACGACAAGTGTTAACAACCTAAGGGAAAGCTGTTGACAACTTAGGCGGTGTTTGCTAATGACTGACTTTATAGGATAACACAATCTAGCCATGTTTGATTTTTATAACAGTATTAAACGTAACTTTTTTTATTGGGCAGGTATTACATGATTAGATTTAGATGTGAGTGAATAATAATGTCATTTTTGATCATTTGATATATAAATTAGCCTATTAGGTGGAGCAAACTTCTTCTTAAGGGAAAACAAGTTTTAAATTACAATAACCTTTGATGAGTGTATATTCTTGGACATTGTAAATGAAAATTCACAACCAATAAGGGATGGTCTAATAGAAGAACAACATGTGTAAGTGGAATTTACTTATTTTAATTTTGAAGCAATATTGTCTACTATCAATTGTTCTTCTTATATTGTCATTTTAGTGGTCGAAAGTTGTCATTAACAACTCTATGACTTATCTTATCATGTAGGATGGAAGATTTATTCAAGGGTTCAGATACATTGTCTCTGTCTTTGCTTAATGTGTTGGGTGGAGACCCACCATTATTGCCATGTGGTTCACAAATAATGCCAACACTAATTTTCAAAATGAATTCAACAAAATAGAAGGATTTGGTTATTGGATAAGGATAAATTTTTCTCAATGCGATGGCCCTCGACAAACACTATATAAGTACAATATTGATTTGAAATTTTCATACAAATGATTTCAGTGTTAAAGTTGTTATTTTATACTATTTAGATATAATTTGATCTTATATAGAGGTTATATTATCTTATAAAGTTAGTTGTCAATAGACACTGTCTAAGTTGTCAATAGCTCTCCTTGGGTTGTTAACACTCACTATTGAAGTTTTCAATAAATCTCCGCATTAAAATTCTGTTAAAATCCTATTGGGTTTATTTTAAATTCTTAATGCCTTCAAAAAGCTTTCCATTTCAGTGTTAAAGTTGTTGTATTATATTATTTGGTTATAATTTACTCTTATGTAGAGGTTATGTGATCCTATAAAGTAAGTTGTTACTAAATACTGTTTAGGTTGTCAACAGCTTCCCACTGGGTTGTTAATACTCACCGTTAAGGTTGTCAATCGCACTAACAGAGAAAACTGTGAATCGGGAACCTGAGGGGTAGTGATAAAATTTTACAACTACAATATAATACTCTAAGGTCCCTTGGGACTTGCTATTAATTTTGACAATTTGTAGGACATTAGATGAATAAATTCAACTCTTTGGGTCTTGTACGTAATTTTTTCTTTTATTTGATTCTTTCATATCTTGATTCTTTACCGTTAGGGCCTTTATTAGTTTTTCCTTTTATGTTTCCCTAACTCAGTGTATATATACTTCTGTACAATATGCTTTATGAATAAGAATACAAAATTCTCCAAATCTACCTCTCTAGCACAAGGGAGGAGATTACTTTATTTAATAATAGCCAATTTGACATATGATACCCAATGACATACCTATTGAGTAGACTAAGTCAAACATGGAGTTTGAGCACTTAAACTTGTCAAATTCTAGGGTACCAATGACAATACTGAACTTTGAAGGAAACACTGTCCTAATCATTCCAGAGAAGTTGACTAGCGAGAATTATAAGAAACGCGCACAATCAATTCTACTCGTGGTGGAAGGGAGAGGCAAGATCAGCTACCTTACTAGTGCCTCACCATATCCAACTTCCACCAACTCACAACTTGCACGACTCTGGAAAACTAAAAGTTTGATGGTGGCATCTTGGCTTATCAATACGATGGTTCCCACTATCAAACACAGTTTCATGTTCCTCCCGACAGCTAAGAAAATTTAGAACACTTTCAAGGAAGCTTACTTAGATAGAGAAAATGTTTCACAAGTCTTTGAAACTAAGACTAAATTATGGCAGATGAAACAAGGTACAAGAAATCTCAATGAGTATTATTTAAACATGTCTGCATTGTGGCAGGAGCTATACCTTTAGAATTAAGAGTCTTGAAAATGCCTAGAGGATGCTACATACTATAAGAAGAAGGTAGAGAAGGAAAGCTTGCTTGAATTCCTAGCTGGAGTCAGTGATGATCTTGATGCCGTGAGAGAACGCATTCTCAGCCGAGTCCCTCTTCCCATTGTCCAAGAGGCCTTTGCTAAAGTAAGAAGGGAAGACTCATAGAGAAAGGTTATGCTAAAACCCCTCTCAGATTCTCCACTTTACCCTAAATTTCCTCTGTTCTTTTCTCTCATGACACTGATCAAAAGGGTCAAAAAACTAAACTTGTATTTGAGCATTATAAGAAGATAGGTCATACTAAAATTGCTTATTCATTGCTAGGATATTCATGAGAAACCAGCAGATTGGAAGCCCAAAAGAGGGAAAGGAAGAGGCTATGCTATGTTGGTAAAAAAGATGAAGCCAAACCTTCAACATCCCAAAACATACCTAATGAGCAAATTTCAAAGCTGATGGATATTGTCTCTAATCTTCAAACTAGGGACAAGAAGCACACAATCAATCTCAACCTACAACTACTGTAGTCCACAGAGGTAACTTTATGCATATTTTGAATGGTATCTAAAGCTTGTGGTTTGATAGGTGCTGGATAATTGACTCTGCTACTTCTGACCATATGACTAAAAATGTACCATATTTAATGATTATACTCCTTGAGATGGTCCCTTAAAATTAAGATAGCTGACGCCTCTATGTCCCCAGTAGTGGGTATAGGGAATATTAAAATTTCAGACCAGATTACACTCTATGTTGTTTTATGTCCTAAATCTGAAATGCAACTTACTCTCAATTCATAAACTCACTAAAACCAAGAAGTGTCATGTTGATTTTTATGACTCTTATTGCCTATTTCAGGACTTGTCAACAAGGAAGATGATTGGTTATGCTAAGAAACTTGATAGTCTATACTATTTTGATAAAACTTCTATGTATCCCAGTACTAGAAATAAAGTTTCCCTTTCTAATGATAGTACCTACTTTTATTGCATAAACACCTTGGAGGCCCAAATTTTCAATATTTGGTTTATATGTTTCCTTAGAATTTTTCAAATAAAGATATTTCTAAAGTTTACTATGAAGTTTGTGAAGTTACAAAGCACCAACATAGTACTTTTTATAAGAATATTTATCAACTATCTACTCCTTTTTCAGCCATTCATAGTGATTTGTGGGGACTTAACCACATTCCTAATAGAACACACCATAAATAGTTTATAACCTTTATTGATGATCACTCTAGAGTGTGCTAGACATACTTGTTGAAAGAAAAAAAACTGAGGTTCAGTCTGTTTTTATAAACTTCTTTTAAATGATCAAAAACCAATTTCAAACCTCTATAAAAATCGTTCATACCAATAATAGTACAGAATACATTAACAAAACTCTTGGTACTTTTTTACAACAGAATGGCATTATTCATAAATATTCCTACCCTACACTCCTCAACAAAATGGCATTGCTGAAAGAAAAAATTGCCATATTTTGAGAGTAGCTATTTACCCTCCTCCTCACATATAACATGCCAAAATTCTACTAGGCCAATGCCATCCTTACCGCCATTTTTTTGATCAACAGAATACCCAGTAGACCCTTGACCTTTCAAACACCTCTTGAGGTATTACAAAAAATGCACTATATTTCCTATCTCCAAAACAACCTCCCTTTAGAAGTTTTTAGTTGCACCATTATGTTCATCTGCATAACCAAGGAGGAAAATTGGATCCATAAGTAGTTAAATGTATCTTTATGAGCTACTGAAGCTCTCATAAGGGATATAAATGCTACGACACTAAAAGAAAACAATTATTTATCATGTGTGATGTTACTTTCTATGCATCAAAACCTTTTAACTAGACCACAGTTCAAGGGGAGAATGTGAGAGAATTACAGTCTTCAAAAGGGAAGGACAATAGCACCCAACCTTACTTAGAATATGAACCTTTTCTCTCCTTTGAAACCTTTAAAAATGAGAAATAGACCCAAAACTAGGGGGAGAGATAACCTCAAAACAAAACCAAGTCAATAAAGATTTCAACAAATTTTATAATAGATGAAGTAAAACTAACAGGTCTTCAAGTTCTGAGCATCACCAAGAATCTAAGATGGTGGCAGATCTTGTCACTAAGGGATTTGATAAGTTTGTTGCAAATGATATAGATCATGAAGAAAGTATAGAAGCAGATCTAGACCTTCCAATTGTCCTGAGAAAGAAGCCAAGAAGCTACACAAGACACTCAATTGAAAGCTATATCTCCTATAAGGCTCTATCATCTCAATATGGAGCATTTGTTAGCAATCTAGATAGTATTGAAACACCAACAAATATTGAAGAAGCCCTAAAATCTCCAAAGTGGAAGGAACCAATCTTGGAAGAAATGAATGTATTAAAGAAGAACAACACATGGGAAGAAGTCACTTTGCCCTGAGGGAAGAAAGCTGTAGGATGCAAGTGGGTGTTTACAGTAAAATACAAGGTTGACAGAACCATTAAGAAATTCAAAGCAAGACTCATAGCAAAAGGTTTCTCACAGATCTATAGCATAGATTAAATGTTTAACGATAAGACAATTAGTATGTTGATGTGTTCCTTGAGTCAGAGAGAGTACTTTAGAGTATCAAGTCTAGAGATAACAAAAGAAATATGGGAAGCCCTTGAAATTGCCCATAAAGGAACCACAGGAGCTAAACAGAGCATAGCAATACTCTTCCTATAGAGTTTAAACTATTTTGAATGGAGGATGGGGAAAGTATATGAGATGTAGAGGTCAAATCCTCACATCATCAACCATCTCAATATACTTGGCAAAAAAATACGGCTAAGAGGACCAAGTGAGAAAAATACTCAGGGTCTTTCCAAGGAGTGGGAGCCTAATGTGACAGCAATAGAATAAATAAATGAAGAATCTATTTGGCCTATTGCTACTCTCTTTGGAAGCCTTACTGAAATGATGAAAGAAAGCAAAAATACAAGAAATAAATTAAAATACTAGGAAAGGAATTGCTTTTAGAGCTTAGGAGAGTGACGATGAGGATGAAGAACTAGAGGATGACGAATGGCCCTCCTGGTTAAGAGGTTCAAGAATTTTATAGGAACCAAGTTGGAGGAAATTTCAATCCAAAAGAAATACCTCCACATCTAAGAAAGAAGTCAAGAAACAGATAATCTATTTCGAATGCATGAAGCCAAGGCACATCAAAATGGATTGTCCAAATCTGCTCAAGGGCAAAGAGAAAGATAAGAATAAAGAAAATTCAGAAGAAAGAAGGCCTATGTATCTTCAATATGTGGCAACAGTCTCTCTAATGAAGAAGAAAGCGATGGAGAAGAAGAAACTACTGACATTTGTCTTGTTGCATAAGAAGAAGAGTTATAGATAGAAGAGGTAAATGATTCTGAACCAACATATGATGAGTTACAATATGAGTTTAATGCTTTACATTTTGAATTTATAAAAGTAGCAAAGGAGTTGGTGAGCTCCAAGAAAAGGGTGAAGAAATTGAGGAAGGAAAAACTTACAAAACCTGAAATTGCACAACCATGTGCAAAATGCATTGAAAATGAAAAGAAGAATCAAAGGTTAACAATATGAGTTTAATGCTTCACATTCTAAATTTATAAAAGTAGTAAAGGAGTTGGTGAGCTCCAAGAAAAGGGTGAAGAGACTGGATAAATAACCTACAAAAGCTAAAATCACACAACCATCTGCAAAATGCACTGAAAATGAAAAGAAGGATCAAGAATTGACACAGACTCTAGAGAAATTACTAAGGGTAGTGAAATACTCAAGGTTATTTTGGGTTATCAAAGATTCATTTCTGATAAGTCTGGCTTAGGTTATGATCCTTCTTTGGATAACAAGAAGGAAAAATAAGAGAGGGCTTACAGGATATTAAAATGGGTACCAAAATGTACTTATGTGCCAAAAGTATCTATACTAACCTAAAATGACCCAAGAAAGTGTGAATACCTAGAACTTGATTTTATTAATCTTGCAGGCATGTCTTAGCATCCAAGACAAACAAGTGGTATATTGATAGTGAATGCTCAAGACACATGATAGGAGATAATGAGAAGTTCTTCAATCTCAAACCAAAGTTAGGGAGAGTTAGTTTTAGAGGGAACAATCAGGAAAGATTACTGGGATTGGAAAAATAGGCAACCTTAATATGAAAATTTAAGATGTCTACTATGTGGAAGGTCTCTGCCATAACTTGCTAAGCGTGAGTCAAAGAACTGACAAGAACAATTGGATCATCTTTGATTTAGAAGAATGCATGGTGATTAGAAAAGAGAGTTGAAAGACAAAACTCAAGGCTCCCAAAGATTGTAATTGCTACACTATTGTAATTGACTCTAATTCCTCAAATAACTGTTTTAGCAGTAAAAAAGAAGAAAATTGATTATGGCATAAGTGTCTTGCTCATGTCAATATGAAGCAAGTTTCCAAGTTAATTAAAAAGGATTTAGTTATTGGTTTGCTAGAGTTAAAGCCTGAAAGTAATATTGTTTGTGAAGCCTGTCAGAGAGGAAAACAAATAAAGTCCTCTTTTAAATCAAAGAAGACATTATTAACTGAGAGACTACTCTATATGCTTCTATGGATTTAGTTGTTCCAGCTAGAGTCAAAAATTTTGGAGGAAACTGTACACTCTTGTAGTAGTTGATGACTATTAAGATTTACTTGGACTTTATTTCTTTCTTCTAAGGATAAAATTTATGATGTATTCGTGATCTTTGCTAAAAGGATTCAAAATGAGAAGGGTACTTTCTATTGTGTCTATTAAAATAGATCATAATGGAGAATTTGAGAACAAAAAACTTCCTTACTGCTATAAGAGCATGGAATTGATCATAATTTTGAAAGTGAAAAACAAAAAGAGGATGTTTTACAAAATGATCAACCTAAAGCTTGGAAACACAATAAAGATCATCATTTAGAACAAGTGATTAGCGAAGTTAATAAAGGGATGAGAACCCGAAGACAAGTATCTAATGAAGTACATTTCTCTACGTTTATTTCTAATATTGAACCCACCAATATTGATGACATTTCTCTACGTTTATTTCTAATATTGAACCCACCAATATTGATGACGTTCTATCAGATGAATTTTTGATAGTGCTATGCAAGAAGGGTTGAACCAAGTTGAGAGGAATCAAGTTAGGATTGGTACCTAAGCCTAGTGAGCATCCAGTCATTGGTACTAAATGGGTATTCAAGAATAAGCTTGATGAATCTATTGCAATCATATAAAACAAGTCTAGATTAGATGCAAAAGGCTATAATCACACAATTACAAAAAGGCCCATTTTCATCCCCTAGTTTTGTCTAAAATTGAAAACAGAGGAAAAAAGGGTGATATATTCGTCTGGTTAAGCCCAACAGAGGAGTATAGGGCCCCATACTCATCTGTTGAGCCATAACAGATGAGTATAGGCCAATAAATTCTTCTAGTCTAGTGGACCAAATGAGTATATAACCCAGATACTCCTCTGGTCACCTGATCATACGAATATGTCGGCAACATATTTGTTTAAAGGGCCCTATATTCCTTTGGTCCATTGGACCAAACAAATATATGGGACCAAATGAATATGGGCCCTATTTAAGGGCCTTTTTGCTACCTCTCCCCCTCCCAAAATCACTCTCTCTACTTTAGCTCCCCCCAAATCACTCTCCTCCTTCAGCTCCCCCCTCATTTTCGCACTCCAATAGCACACCGTCAGCTCGTGCTCAAGCTCCCCCATCCTTCATCTCCCCCCACATTTCGCAACCCCCCAATAACACCTCAAACCCCCAACCTTCAACCCCCCATTTCGCAAACCCCCTCCGTCACGGTCCCCCTACCTTTAGCTCTACCAACCTTTAGCTCCCCCCCCTTACCGGTGCTCCCTCCCCAAGCTCCCTTAACCATTTCGCAACCTCTAAGCCTTTCAACTACCCCACTATTTCGTAGACCCCCCGGCGGCCTTCAGCTCCTCCCCGCCAAATTTCATCATGCTCTGTCCCTCCATTTTTCAGCTTGTACCCCCAATTGCCAGCTTAAGGTCACACTCTTCCCTCCTTTATTTCACATTTTCTTTCTTTTCTCCTTCTTTCTCATTCTTTGCTCATATTTGTTCCCTTGTCTATTCCTAGATCATATCGCTGTGGATAAGTATGCAGCTCCTCCTTCATTTTAGGTAAGCTAGATATCTTTTCTAGGTAAAGGATTAATTGACGGTTATATGGCTTATGTTGCTGTTGTAGTTGAAACCATTTGAATTAGGAGGTTTGTGATTGTATTTCAATTTAGATGTTTGATGAAATGACTCTATGTATAACCAATGGAATGGAATTGAGTGTTGCGATTTATGTTATTGGTTTTCTAAAAAATTATTATAGCCATGAATTATGAAGGACTGGTTTAAAAACTTTATTGTTGTAGTTTAGGTGTTTGATGAATGGCTATGTGTATAAATTATAGAATTTGATGAAATGGCTATGTGTATAAATTATATGAATTTGAGCTAAAAACAATTAATAATGATTATATTAATAAATTGGCATGTTTAAATAGGAAGAAAAACATGTTTTATTATTTTATTGTAAACAAATTTTGGATGACAAATTTTATTTATTGAAAATGAATAAAATTTGCTTATGGTGTCATTCAAAATTTCATAAGCACCAAGTTGTTCATCTTTAGATAAATCATGCAAACATTATCATATTATTAATACATAAAATAAATATTTATGTTGAATAGCTATGTAATTAATAAATTTTATTTCTTTGTTTATGAAAAGTTTAATATTAGATAATCTTTTATTTCTTGTAAAAGGTTTTAAATTTATGTTTCTTATTTGTAACTTTTCTAAATTGCTTATTTGCAAGATTAAATTGTTGAAATTAGTTTTGAGTTGCTTTAATTTTCTTGGAATTGAGCTGAATGGAATTAAAGTATTATTGATTTTGGTCCTGAATTAACTTAAATTATTTAGAATTATTTATATATTAACATAATGGATCGTAGTTAGATGAGTGCTTTGAGAACAAGTAAGAAGTATGAGAATGGGGTAGGAGAATTTATTAAATTTACTAAAAGGAATGTTTATGACAAAAGTGGAAATTATTTTTGTCCCTGTGTTAATTGTTTAAATAGGAGATGATTGACTATTGATGGTATAAGGGATCACTTATTTTGAGGGTATAAATCTTCAATATACAAGATGAATATGGCATGGCAAAAGAGGAACAACACTATTAGTTGAAGAAGAGGAAGTTATGGGTGACTTGAATGATAAAATAGGTGATATGATTCATGATGTTGGAATGGGGTTCTTTGCATGATCACAAATAAATGACAGCTTGCAAAGTGATGCAGAAATAGCTTTATATCCTGGGTGTTCTACATATACACGGTTGATAGCTGTATTGAAATTATTCAATTGGGTGGACAGATAAAAGTTTTATGAAGTTACTTCAATTGCTAGGTGATATGCTTTCAGCTGATAATATTCTTCCAAATAGTGTGCATGAGGTAAAGAAAATCTTGTCTTAGATAGGTATAGGCTATAAAAAGATACATGCTTGTCCTAATAATTGCATATTATACAGGGAAGAGTATGTTGATCTTAGTGTGTGTCCAAAATGCCGATCTTCATGATATAAAGTGAAGGAGAACATAGGTAGTGATGGTGATGCTAATAAGACAACTAAAGGGTAACCTTTAAGGTACTATGATATCTTTTGATAATACCGTGATTCAAAATTTGTTTGCTAATACAACAGAGACAAAAAGTTGACATAGCATTTTGAAGAGAAAATATCAAATGGAAACATCTTAGGCACACTGCCAATTCTCCTTAATAGAATAAAATAGATGAAATGTATCCATAATTTGATAGTGAGCCAAGAAACCTTTGTCTTGGGCTTGTATAGATGGAATTAATTCTTATGGTACTCTCAATCGCATGCATAGTACATGGCCAGTTTTACTGGTGACTTAAACTTACCTTCCTGGTTATGTATGAAGCGCAAGTATATGATGTTGTCCATGGTGATTTGGTGACCAAAACAGCCAGGAAACAATACTGATGTCTACTTGGCTCCTTTGATTAAAGACTTGAAGAAATCATGGGATGAAGGAGTGGATGTGTTTGATACACATAAGCAATAGTACTTTAAGCTACATGCAATGATCTTCACAATGATAAATGACTTTCTTGCTTATGAAAACTTGTCAGGATACAGTATAAAGGGACATAAAGCATGTCCTATATGTGAAGCGGACATATACTACCACCAATTTAAGCATGGAAGGAAAACAGTTTATCTTGGTCATAGGAGGTTTCTTGACCAGTTCTACTCGTACCATAGATTGAAAAAGGTTTTTATGGCTCACTAGAACATGGATTGGCTCTGAAGCCATTAACTGGAAGGAAGTTTATTGTAAGGTGGAAAGAATTGATGTCATGTTTGGTAAAAATAAGAGGATTGTAGGCGAGAAGAACATTTGGAAAAAGAGGGCCATATTCTTTGATCTTCCATATTAGTGTAATCTTAATGTTAGACACAATCTTGATGTGATGCATGTGGAGAAAAATATTTGTGATAGCCTTATTGGTACTCTTTTGCACATACCAGGAAAAACTAATGATGGAATCAATGTGAGACTAGACTTGGCTAAAATGTGAATAAGAGAACAGTTACATTCACAACTAAAAGAGGGTGGTAAGAGGGCTTATTTAGAGCCAATAGCACACACATTGTCAAAAGTAGAGAAAACTAGCTTGTGTTGATGTTTACACAACATTAAGGTGTCACAAGGTTATTCTTCTAATATGAAAAGGTTTGTCTCGATGGACAATTTAAATTTAGTTGGAATGAAGTCTTATGATTACCATGTATTGGTACAACAACTATTACTAGTGCCTATTCGAGGTATTATGAAAGATAATGTGAGAAGCATGATAACTAGACTGTATATTATTCCAATGCTATTTGCAGCAAAGTCATTGACATAGAAAAAATAGATGAATTAGAAAACAAGGCGTACGTTATTCTGTGTCAACTAGAAAGGCATTTTGCTCTAGTATTTTTTGATATGATGGTACATTTGATAGTACATTTAGTAAGAGAGGTAAGGCTCTGTGGCCTTGTATATCTAAGATGGATGTATCCATTTAAGAGATACATAAAAGTCTTAAAAGGTTATTCTAAGAATCCTTATCGACTTGAGGCATCAATTGTTGAAAGATATGTAGTTGAGGAGGCCATGGACTCTTGTAAAGGATACCTATCTGGGGTGGAGGCATAGGCTCGACATGACGATGGGATAGGTAAGGGAAGTCGAGGGCTCAAAATAAAGAGCATTGGCCATGGAGAACTATTCTAAGCACACTTATACATTGTAAATAATATGAAAGAAGTTCAACCATACTTAGATAACTATAAGAAGAGTTTAAAGGAAAATATCTGAAGAAAAGTGATAGATAGATAGCTAATGAGTATAACAAGACATTTATTGTGTGGTTCAAGGAAAAGGTTTGGAGGGAGACAAATGTTTTTGATGCAATAAATGTAAGGAATTGAAAGACACGCAGTAGAAAGTAACTTTAAAATTTTCCAATTCCTTGTCCGGATCTACCGATTGTGTTTAAGTCAAGTGGTAAGAGGTGTTACCTGCGGTATTCGAATCGTTGGTGGCTCAGGGATTCTGACATTCGGGATGCCTATGCTCTCTTTTAGATCGTGAGAAGTCGACAACTCAGATCGGCTTCCTTTACGGGTATCCACACGAATAGCTTTCAATCACGAACAACGTGCTAGCGCCTCTTGTCCTTCTAGGGTTTTTAAGAATCCATCCTCACCGTCTCTCTTTTGGCTGTTTCTTATCTGCAAATCTTTTGCCCTCTCTACTACAAACCCTAGCTCCTAATATCAAATATATAGGATGCTATGGGTATTATGAAGGATATTGGATTTCGGAATTAATCCTAAATTAATTCCGAAATTAATACAATATCATATATTGTGTAATTTGATAAGAAATTAATTAAATAAATATGGTTTATATTAAATCCGTCCCTACAAATTTAATTAACCTATTCATTTAATTCAAAATAAAGATATGACGGAATTATATTTGATTTATTCTAATAAATCAAATTTAAGATATTATAAGATATCATATCAATCTAAATTTCAAATTTAAAAGTGATAGATATTTAATTTATCCTTATAAATCAAATCTTATAAATATCTCTTATATCATAATATATATACGTGAATTTATATATATATACACGTCCATCCTAGATTATTCATTGAATCTGAACATATCTTAGATTCAATGAATCTGGACATCATAGCTCATGTTGGGCTATTTTGTGTGCGACTCTGTAGGCCCATATGAAGTTGGCAGTGGGCCATTTATTATAATGACTCACAAGTTATAAGCGGTCTTTAGCAAGACATCACGACTACCTAAATCATATGAGGATCGATGAACGATGTAACCTTTCATACAACCATATCACGTCCCTTTTGTCACACAACATTTTGGTCATGGATGAGGCATGGAGAACGTCATCCTCCTATTCCCTATCGTTACTTTCTCGATCCCTGAGTAGTCTGAGTATAGAAATGGAACTACCTTTCCATTATAATATGGCCATACATTTCTCAGACTCACTCATCGAGGGGCCCAGTAATATCTGTCTACGAATGTGAGGGACAAATTTCATCTTGACCATTCACATTCCTCCATACGAAAAAAAACCACTAAGCTTGAACATAGTCTTTATGATCACTCGATCAAAAGTGACTTTTGACTAGGTCAAAGCTGAGCATTTCTCATGTAGGAATCCATGATGATCTCAGGTCAAAGGGCATAGTGACATGGTTTGTATATGAGAGAAGTTTATGACTTAACCCATGCAGCTCTCTCATAGCGGGTCAGTCCGACACCTTGTACTCTACATGTGCCTATGGCTTTGATTTATATCTCTATACATCTTCAAAGGCATACTGGTCTTATTTCATCTTTGCTCCCACATAGATGACTGACCAGGGACATTTAGGATAAAATCATGAGTTATCCAAGGATAGTCATCACAGTAAACATGCAAATAATATGATAACATAATTAAGAAATTCATAAATCAACAATATTCATAACACAATGATTGGCCCCTAGGGCACAATTTCCAACAATAAAATGGTTAGCTTGGGGGCCTCGATTTAATGTCACCACTTGGAGTGGATATGATATAAATAGGTATTCCTTCTACACAAAAGCCCAATATGAGAAAAGTACTATACAGAATAGTGGGGTAATGGTAGTAGCTAAAGTGATGCATTTCTCTAGCACCAAAGATAAAACCCTAAATTGGCATCCATGGCCTATTATAATGTTATTGAAGAGATATGGGAGGAGCTTTAACGTTCCTATCCTCAAGTGTAAGTGGTCAACAATAATAGTGTTCAAATAGATTAAAGGTTTGGATTTACCTTGGTTGATCTCAATAGGGTTGGTTATACAGATAAGCCATTTATTTTAGCAAGCCAAGCAAAATAATTATTTTATGTCACTGATTCAGCAAACACCAAATTGTCAATTGTACTTCAAGGTAAAAAACAAAAGAACGGTGATCTTTGAACATTTATGAGACACCACCTTTCACTATAAATCCACCTATAACGAATGAAGTTGAATTGGCAGATGATGACGAATATGCTATTAGAGATGATAACCGTGAAAGAATATGGGAAAACGCATAACGAAAGATCCTAACAAAAAATTTATATACTATAATATAATTTTGTGTTTACTTTTTGTTAAGTTTTTCATTGATTCATTGTAGTTGACTTATCTATTTCACTCTGGTTTACTAACAGGATATTGAGGATGATGATAGAAACATGGAGGATTCTAGTAAAGATCAAGTGAATGATGAACCAATTAGAAAAAGGGGTAGAGGCACAACAAGAATGCTAAAGCTAGCAATACGCCATGGGCATATTCAGAAGAGGCATGTGGACTTTGATAATGATATGAATCTAGTTGGTCCAGAGGGAGATAGGTTCATAAAATACATAAGTCTTCTATGTCGAAGCAAAGTGAACATTCTATATTCTAAGTAGAAAGAAGTACCCCCTAAAACAAAGGATGCGATTTGGCAAGATATATTGATATTTAACTTTTTGACCTTTATACTTTTAAATAATAGTATTACTGTTAACTCTAATTTCATTCATTACACTTGAACTTTGCAACAAACCTATGATATCCCTCTCACTACTGAGATGAAAAAGCATTGGCTAGACCACGTACGCGAGCGATGGAAAGATTTTAAGACAATTCTCACTCGTACTTATATTCGAGGAGTTAAAAAGGATGAAAATCCATGTGATATTTACTCTTTTCTTGAAAAGACACTTGGAAAAAATTTGTGGCATCACGGCTAGACCCTGAATTTTAGGTAAACTTGTAGTCAGTGACTATGTCCATATAAACTAGTTTCATTTCATTGAACTAACTTTATTTTTGTTTGTTTTTTTTTCCATAGAAATTAAGTGCTCAAAATAAAGAAAAACAATCTAAAAATTTATATTAGCATTACATGTTTTGTAGGGGTTATAGAAAGGCACAATAAGAGATCATGGAAGTTGACTTCAAACAAATGTAAGAAGCTGTAAAGTTAGACCCCAGTATTGTTGTTCAAGCCCCCTCCTCCTTCTCGACATAGAACATGGAAGCATGTAAGGATGAAGAAAGGTGAATAGATCAATCAGACTGTTGCAAACATTGCTAGAAAAATTGTAAGTAGTTAAATTAAAACAATTAAATTAAAATAGTGTCACATTCTGCTGAAACTGTAATTACTTTTTATTTATTACGTTTGTGTTATAGGATGCACTTGAGGAGCAGAGCAGTCAAGGTTCTTTTACTCTAAGTGGAAAGACGGACATCGTGGCAACTGTAAATGGGAAGTTAGACCATCTTGGTCAAGTGAGAGGGTTATCAAAGACGGTTCGTTTAACCCAATTCTTTGATTCCAGTTTATAAAGCTCTATAGGAAGAAGTGTCCCAAGTGCTGACCCGATGGACAAAGTTCGAGAACAAGTTTGCCAAGAGATTATGACAAGTGATAAGGTTCATCAATTCTTTAAAAATAAGCTTATGTCTGAGATTCATGAGGAGATGTGACCTTTAGTCTCAAGCATGCAAATTGGGCAACTTCAATAAGAAGAACATACACCTCAGTATAAAATTAATCACAACTTAACTAATTTTTTTTGAATTTTGCCAACATTATTTCCATTTAATTCCATTCTTTCATTTGTACCATGTACTCAGAATTCCCCAGCCTATGGAAGCCCAAAAGGGAGCTTCAATCTACAAGTGCCGTCAGCTCTGTTTGACCCTAGTCCCACACCAACTGATGGAGAACCTTGTGTTCTCTATTTAGATTACCCAAATATGTGTGTTGTTGCCAATGCCATTAAATACACATAAGGGTATAAAATTCATCATCAAAAAATTCCAGCAGACTCGGTCAAGGTGACAGTTATAGCTGTTCGAGAGGAAGAGGTAGACACAGACATGCCATTCCCCAGTGATGAAGTTGGCAAGCTAGGCCAAGCAAAATGATATTTTATTTTATGGCCTAAAAGACTCATTGACGTCATATCTCCAATGGTACAAAATGCACTAGCATTTTTTGATTTTTCTTTCATGTACTACTTATGTTACTTATCTTTAGTCTATCTTTCTATTAGAATGTTGAAGATGTTACTAAATTTCCCTATTTGGCACAACTGTATGACATTTACGAATCAGTTAACAAAGTCAGTATACAAATGCCTATTGGGATTGTGGGGGAGCAAATGACATATCATTTTGGATTGGACCAGAAGGATCTCAAGGACTTTCTATCTCTGGATTAGCCAGACATTGCATGGATTCAACTGGCAATAATATGATTCTATTTTATGATTTATATTTTCTGATTGCTCATTTTTTACTTCTATGTATGAACTAATTTTTGTTTCATATCAAATTGATGATAGTTACTTTCACAACTTGTGTGCTTCTACAGGAAAGGGACAGTTGTTTAGATTCATGTGTCCAGCCCTTTTACAAACTTTGAAGAATACCATTGATAGGGGGATGAGATACATGGATAATACCATTATAGACACTCACTTACATTGTTATTTTGCTCCAATAATTGAAAAATAAGTAGCTTATATCTATATTTGTATATTTGTATAGTTAATTTTCAAAGAATCTTTACTGGTTTCCTTTCTTTTTATATTTCAGTGGACATTGGTCGTTTTGCATTCCTTGCCCCATAGATAATGTCATTTACTAGTTTGATTTATTAGGTCGTCCGTTAAATGGCGAAATGAAATGTATCTTTAACACGTGAGTTTTGTCATCATATATTTAGTTTTCCTACTTTATTAAGTTGTTCTAATGTTTGGTCATTTTTATTTGGTCATGGGTCTTTGAAGACATATTATATGGGGTGGGAAGCACGAGGGAAAAAATTGCAAGACTTTTGGCACAAATCTAAAGTAGGTGTTTCCATTTTTGATTCTTTAATATCATTAACTCTATATATACATATTCATCTTTCCTACTCACTTTGATTTTATAGTGTCACTTACAACCAGGAAGTGCAGAGTGCGGATATTATATTATTTGTTTCATGTACAAAATTATTGAGTCTGAATGTATTAAAATTTTGAGATGGTAATAATTAGTTTAATTATGATTATTTGCTTTTTCCTACTGAATTGTTGCTTTTCTTTGATTCTCTTATCTTGATGAATTCAATCTTCTTATTTATAAACTTACAGATTTTTTATGATGACAATTGCTACACAAATGAAGAGATTGATGCTATTCAAGATCGTTTGGCAAGACAATTTCTTCAAAAGTTTTATTGTCAAAACGATACATAAGGTTAAAAAGGTTAGATAGGAAGATTTTATGGCACTAAGTTTCTTGTATCATGCATGTGTAGGGTTATTTTGATTATTAAATATTTAAGATGTTATTAGGATTGTGGATTCTTTTTGTATGGAATGGATCTGACTCTACTTAATTATTGTTGTTTTGGTTGAATTCAGTTTGTACTTTCTTTTGATTCCATCTTTTAGGGTTTTTTGTAAAGAAAATGGGCAATTGAATATATATAAGAAACATATTTTTTTAAAGCCATATTTGTCTGTTCAGCTTGGAACAGACGAATATAGCCTCACATATTTGTCTGTTCAAGCTGAACAGACGAATATATGAGAACATATTCGTCTGTTATTGAACAAATGAATATGTTAGGCATATATTCATCTATTTATAATAGATGCATATCTACCTTCTATCTACGTCTCCTTTGTCCATGTTGCCCTTAAACAAATGAAAAAGAGCATCCAAAATAGATGGAAATGACCTTTTTTTTAGTAGTGTCAAGAAGAAAAAATTGATTATGAGGAAACATATACTCTAGTAGCTAAATTAGAGGCATACAGCACTCTTAGCCTTTGCATGTATAAAAGATTTTAAACTCTACCAAATAGATGTTAAGAGTGTCTTTATGAATGGTTATATTATAGAAGAAGTTTATGTTGAGCAACCCCTTGGTTTTGAAGATCCAAACTTTCCTGATCGCATTTATAAAGTTAAGAAAGCTTTATATGGTTTAAAACAAGCTACCAAAACTTGGTATGAATGTTTTAGCAATTTTCTAATTAAAAAAGGCTTTGAAAAAGGAAAGTAGACACAACTTCTTTTTTTTTTTCATAAAAAGAACTAAAAAGGACTTGCTAATTGTTAAGATTTATGTTAACGATATAATCTTCAATGCTATTAATAAGAATCCTTACCAAGACTTTACAAAGACTATGCAGGGAGAATTCGAGATGTCAATAATGAAAGAACTAAACTTCTTTCTGGGTTTGCAAATCAAACAAAGGAAGAATGAAATCTTTATATCTCAAACCAAGTGCCTCAAAATGTTATTGACAAAATATGGTCTCGATAAAGCTAAAAGAGCCCAAACACCTATGACCTCAACAATCTCACTAGACATAGATCTAAATGGAAAGGACATGAATATCACAAGATTTAAAAGAATGATTGGTTCATTACTCTATCTCATAGCAAATAGACTTGACATTCAATTTAGCATGGGGCTATGTGCTAGATATCAATCTGCTCCTAAAGAATGACATGAAGAAGCTGTGAAAAGAATATTCAAATATCTTCCTAGAGTACTTGAACTTGAAATTTGGTACTCTAAAAGTGGGCCTAAATACTTGCTAGCCTACTCAGATGCTGACCATGGAGGATACAAAATTGATAGAAAGAGCACAAATAGACAATGATAATTTCTTAGACGATGTTTAATCTCATGGTTTAGTAAGAAACAAAATACTGTGGATTCCTTTTCAACTAAGTCTAAGTATGTAGCTATAGCAAGTTGTCGTGCTCAAGTTTTATGGCTAAAGCAACAATTGCGAGACTTAGGACTCAATCTCAAAAAAATTCCAATCTTTTATGACAACACAAGCACTATAAGTTTTTCAAAAAAAATCCAATACATCATTCCCAAACAAACCATATTGATATTCGCCATCACTTTATTCGAGATCACATGCAAAAGAAAGATATAAAGGTTGAATTCATCTCTATAAACTTTAAACTTGTTGATGTTTTCATAACCTTTTGCTCAATAACAGTTCATTTTCATAAGAAGAGAATTGCAAATGGTAAATCTCAATGATTTGTAAGTAAAATTTATCACTGAATTCTGATATTCATTTTCTTAACTAGTATACTAACTTAAGTATCAGATTGTGTGAAAGATTGTCTTGCAAGCGACCCCTATTTCCTTATAAAAAACACAAAGATGAACAAAGGATAGGTTATTTGTAACATCCAAACCTTTGGCCCTAGAAATACCAAAAATAGCTTAGATTGAATAGGCTACTAGACCCCTTTTGAGCAGAAGTCCCAAAGATAGAAAGAAAGGCAAAGCAGTTTCAGAGACTAAACTGTAAAGTACAAGTTTTAAGGGGCTAAAGTGTAATCAAAGTTAGAGGCTCCAGTAAAGTCTCAAAGGCCCAGAGAGAGAAAAGAGGCTAGATACAGGCTAAGGGTTAAGTTAGAAACCTTAAAGAGAGGATTATATGAAGCTAAGTCCAAGCAGGGACTAAATTGTAAATTCAGAAAGTTATGACCAACAGGGATAAAAATGGAAGAGTATACAAAGAATTTCAAGAAAATCCTAGAAAATGGGAAATAATATTCTAAGGCTCTTCTGTGAAGAGAAAAGACGAAAGTACCCTTGAGGCAGCTTCAATGGAATTTATGGGGTTATTACCGGTAAAAAGTATACCATTTGAGGTAATTATTTAAAATAGCAAGAGACCTAAAAAATGTATACAAAAATGAGGTTAAATGGTTGAAAGGTTGTACTCATTTATAAAATTAGTCCCACAACCAAAAGGCCAGTGGAGTGGCTTTAATAATTAAAGAGCCGGTTTTGCCGATAAAAGGGTATTTTGGCAAATGAATTTTTATGCAAGGCTTAAAGGGAGTGTTGTGGCCTAAGAAAAATTCATAAATATTATCTAGAATTAAAGAGAATTTATAAAGAAGATAGAAGAATTTTCTGAGCTCCGGAAGGCCATAAAGGAAGCCGGAGAAATGTGGGCCAAGTAAATTCGGAGGAATTAAGTTTGATCCAACGGCTAGGATCTAATCTCTCATATCCTCCACCACTTTTATGACACTTGGAATCTTCTAGAAGGTTGAGGTAAGCATGAAGATGATGCAGTGATGATGTAAAAGTTAACTTGAAGTTCCAAAATTGCCCTTACCCTTTCTATTAGCCACAAATGGTATTTTGGTCCATTCAAGCCAAATTTTTGGCTATAAATAGGCACTCCTCCCCTTCATATTTTGGCCAAGCAAGGAACTATAGGGGAAACTCTGCTGCTCTTGTATCTAGAGAGAGAAAGAGCCATTTCTTAAGTTCAAGCTTCAAGATCAAGGTATGTGGTGGCTATAGCATCTGATTTGATACCTATTTCGAATTAGTTACTGTTCATATCTGATTCTAAAATTTTTCATGCTTAAAGTAAACTCTGTGAGCTTTAAATCTATGGGTAGAAACTTTATTTGAATATGTGTACGATTTATGGTGATTTTTCAAAGTTAGGGTTTGAAATCTGGAAACAATGTTGAACTTTTGAAAGAGTTTCCAGTTCCGTACAATTTCGGTATAGTTTGGCATAGAATTGGTTCCTGAGACTATTTTTTCTTTAAATTTAACTTAAGGATCTTTCAGTGGGACTTGGAACCACTCATTTTTTATTTTTCTAGAATTAATTATGAATTTTCAAATTTGAGCAAAAATTTTGGAGTTTTTGCGTGAACAGTACCCGCGAACCAAAATTTCCAGATTTGATATTCTTGAATCTAAGGCCATCTAAAGTAGTCCTAATTGACAAGAAATGGATCATAAGAATGGAAAATGATGAGATTTATGTTAGAAAAGCTAGAAAGAAAACCCTAAGACTAAGAGAAAGGGTTGAGGCTCAAGAGAGATAGTCTTGAACTTTATGTAATCTAGTGGTCCTAATGGATTGTATGATCATTATGGTTATGTTTAGGACCTTTGGAACATCCAAGAGGATGTTTGGTGACGTTAACTGAATGCCCACATGGTTGGAAAGTCAAGGGAGTCAAAGGAAAAGTAAAAGGAAAGCTTGAGGTGCAAGGTAGTGAACTTACCTATTGTCATTGCTTGATGTTGTATACTTTTGTGTTGCCGTGTACATGTTATTGAATGTTATTGTGACATGTTTTGGCTGCTGTAATTGCTATTCATGAAGAGTAGATTATATCTCCATGGCCATGCATCAAGAAGTTAGCTTTGAGCATGCTAATATGTCACTAATTAACAAGAGAATAAACAAGTTACGTGTAGTGCATTAGCATCCATCTAGCATGATTAATATGGTATTGTTTGCTACTGAGATTCCCTCAAATCTCACCCCTTCCTAAACAACCATTTAGGTCAATCAATGATGGGCACTAATGGCATGAGAAGCAAGGAGAAGAAAGCAGGCAATTATTGATGTTAATGATTGAGATTATGTTCAATGCATAATTCTCCTATGTTGTAAATTTATGTCATGAATGCCATCAATTCAGTGTATGTGTTTATAATGTTTATGGCATGAATAAAAGTGCATGAGTATGAATGGGAAAGAGTAAGCCCATGTTATGTATGCCAAATAAATTAAAAGAATTAATGCAAAAGTTAGTTAAGGGATAAAACGTAGGTCTTGCAGCAGTTAGTTTTTGACTTCAGTTTGACCTATCAAATGAATGAGTTAAGTTATGAGTTTTGGCAGACTCATATTACATATCCCAAGATTTAAAATGAGAGGTAATTCACCTCTTTTGGATGTGTACACAAGGAGATATGAATTTCCAAATTTAAGGCATATAATCTGGAAATCCCAGATTTTAGGGAATGAATAGTAATCTTCATTGATTAAACTATGCAAAATGGGCAAAGATAAGTCCAATTGGATATTTTTCCCTTAAAGAACATTGAAAGAGCTTTCTGTAGAATTTTGAAACACCTCGATACAATTTTTGTAGAATTAGTTGTAATTTTTCAAAGTTGGACCTGTAATCTGAATTTGGCACAGTGAACAGTAATTTCGGAAAAGAAACGTCCTAAAGGAGATTTTGAGCTCAAGACCATCCAATGTGGTCAAAAAGGATTCTAAATGGATTCTAAGATATTATATAAGTATGGTGTGACATTATTCCAATACTTTATCAAGAACTCAGTAAAGCAAAGAAGAGAAGGTTCTGAAAGAATTACTCAAGAAGCACATTTCCTGAACACTTATTTAAGAATAAAGAAAGAAAAGTCCTAAAGAAAAGAATGAGAGATTCTCAAGAACAACCTCGAGAATCACATTTTTGAAAAACATAATCGAGAACAAGAAAGGAAATACAAAGTTTTCTTGAGAATGTGTCCGAGACAACTGTTTCTAATTTGAAGAGGGAGAATAAGGATTTTTTTGGAGAATGTATTTAAAAAGCACAATTATCAAGCATATTATCGAACAACTACCTTCTCAAGAAGCTATATGAAGAATCTATGTGATTCAGGTAACATCTTTCATAATGTCAATTATTTTATTTATTCTCGACAACTTTTTTGAGGAAAAAAATTTTCAAGAACATCAGTGAGAATTGTTTGCTTATATAAGAGTTTTTTTTTATTTCCTTTTGTCACTTTTTCAAATACTATCTTAACAATCTCTTCTAGAATCTTAATTTTTTATTATCCCTCTCATGGCTTACCTTAAAGACTTACTTGAATCTACTCAAAAGTCTTATGCTCACCTTGATTCAACTCCTTAAACTCATTTGAGTTCATCAAAATTGCAAACCCTAAATCGCATTTCTTAGTTGATAAAAATGGTAAGAACTAAGAACCCAGAGTAGAATGGAGATGGAGATAGCTCCCAGAGTCACCTATAACAATCCACTTCCATCCAAAAGACAAAATTTAGGCCAAAGGTCTAAAAAGACAAAGAGGAGCCTACAAGGAAGAAATCTGAAATGCTAAAAATTTGAGCAACTAAAGCTTCTGGTCAAGCTTTCTCACAGGCCACCTCCTAAGAAGTCTTAAGTAAAAAAAAGACAAGGTCCACTTCAAAACTGCCTACATTTTCTAAAGGATCAAATTACTGATAAAGATTTATAGAGAGTCGTTGATCAAGCTACTCATTTCCCAATTCCTTGACAAAAGAGGCAAAAGAGGCAAAAGAAGAGTAAAGAGACCTCTCAATCTACTCCTATTCCTCTAAGCAACCCTTTTAGTACTTCAAGACCTTCTGATGTTTTACCTGGATAATTCCTAGAAGGAAACTTAGATAAGGGGATTGATATGGGAAAGTATAGAACTAACTTTGCCAATAGAGGATTTTGCCTTGTAGTTTATATGAACCTAGAAGAATTGAAAAATAATGAGTAAACTAGATTGGAGCTCACCAATCTAATGAAATATTATGAGAATTGGTTGAGTATCGATATGTCATGTCGTCCTGAATTTGTGAGACACTTCTACTGTAACATGGAGATTCATGACACAGTTGACTCATATGGAAACCTTATGTAAAGTTATCTGACTTCTAGGCTAAGAGGAAGGAAAGTTAAGTTAAATAGTGAACTTATAAACACCTTAATGGGAACATGTAAGCATGAGGCTTAGAAGGAAATGACTCCAACTAAAGCCCACAAAATTCTGAAGAAGAGCACTCTTTTCCTGGCCGATTGAGTTTACTCCAAGTAAGATATGTGATTACTTTAGGGTTATTCACTACATCTACTCGAGAAGCATGGTAAACAAGGTTGGAGGCTTCACCCACTTGAATCAAGAAGATTACATTTTGTTGGCTAGAATAGTCAGGGGAGAGAAAATCAACATAGGAGCTTTGATTTATAGTGAAATAAGGATTATTGTCTCAAAAAATCAAGTTCAACTCCTATGCCATATCCCCAGATCATTTCCTACTTTCTTAGCATGGATCACATCCAACACCTTCAGCCTAGGGACACAAAAGAAAAGATCATCATGTTTCAGATAACTTACCTAAATAGAATGCACATAAGTCTCCTTTTCATTGTTGCATAGAAAAGACCTCCAAAGGAAAAGGAGAAAGGAAAAAATACCTGCTACAAGTTCTTCCAAGTCCCAAGATGAGGAACAATCTTCAATAGGACCAAGGTAACCCACAGCTCCATCCTTCCTCAGTGCAATAATTTAGAATATGTTTTTAATTAGAATTAAAAGCATTTGAGGCCAGGTCGTACAACATAGGAAAAGAAGTTGGAGAGTTAATAGAGAAAAAACTTGACAACATCCACATTATCCTTGCGCTCTATAAACAAGCTATGGTTGTTTCATAAAAGAACATAAATGAAAGGTTTAACTCTTTAGAGAGGCAAATTTTAGATCTCAGAACATTGATAAGTACCAACCTCTCTACTCCAGGACCCCTTTTTATTGCAGAAGAGCTCTTATCTCACTCTTCATCAAAGCTACCTTTTACAAAACCCTCTATTCCTATCCTTGAATCTTTAACACCTTCTTCTCTTTCGATTCTAGAACCTTCATCTTCCTCTACTCTAATTTCAATCCCACTACCACTAATCTCTGAAATTATGTCACCTGCATCTTAACTTCCTCCACTTCCCATTCCCTTTACAATTTCCGCTTCCTCAGCCCTTATTGTTACTACTCCTTCTCATATTTCACCTTCTAGTTCCTCTCTAACTCCTGCTCCTCTCTCTATACACACTTCTGATGATGATAAAAAGGGGGAGAAAAGCCAAGAAGAGCACCAGAGCAACCTCAATGATCTCTCTTGACTATTGATTTTTTTTTAATGAACACTTGTGTTGATTACTTTTGTTAATTTTATTCTTGTTGTTTTAATATGGTTACGAATCTGTTGAGTTTAATATTGTTGTTCTAATGTGGTTATGAATCCTTTGTTATCAAGCTTTTAGTTTTCTTTCAGAACTATTCTAAAAGAGCTGTTTGTCTTGCCTAATTTAATTTTAGAAGGTTTTGCCATCATTAAAAAGGGGGACAATGTTAGAATTTTTGTTTTAATGATAGAAAATGCAGTTTCTAAATTTATAATTTCTGACAAAACCATGGCATAAGAATATTCGTTGATAAGTTGTTCTATTATGTATTCATAAATTGGTCTTTTCAAATACATATTTGAGAAACTCACTTCAATTTCATTGAACATCTTCCTTCCAGAAGAACTCACGAATTCTTGAATAGTTCTCTCAAATATATATTCGAGAAGTTTCATATCTCTAAACTTTTTTTTTCCAACACATATTCGAGTTGATCTTCTCAAATACATACTCAAGAAGCTTCATATGTTTTTCTGAACTATTTTTTTCTAACAAATATTCAAGAACTGTTCTTCTCGAATACTTATTCAAGATGCTTCCTATAATTTTTTTCTTTGCTAAATTACCTTTTTTTAAACCTAATAATTGGACTTCTCAAATACATATTCAAGAACCTTTTTTAATAAAGACTCCTTTACCAAAACACCGATATAATGTTTTTAAGGACTTTATTAAAAATATGCTTGAGAATTTAAATATAAAGTTTTGGGGATAACAATATTGGGAAAAGAACTTTCTTGATAATGTATTTGAGAAATTAACCTTTTGTTGAATATCTCATCCTATAAGATTTTTGGAATACGTCTTCAAGAGAACTATCTCCTAAAGAACACCTTAAGTATTCCCTCACATCTTGAAAGATGAACTCATTTGATTTAATTCTACTTCTCGCTTATAATTATTATGCCTATCTCTCACTTCTTCTGTTGAGTATCTTAAGTTCATAGATAATACAAGTAAAGAAGTTTAAAAAGATGATTGAAGGATAAAAGCTTCAACAGAAAAATGAAGTCGAAAAAGCAAAGGCCTTGACAACATTAAATACTAACTCAATCTTGATAAGCTACCAACGTCTCCAACTACCTCCACAATGGTAACTTCATCTCAAGTCTAACGGATAGTTAATGAAGCTTAACTATGAATAAACGAAGCATTCAGTGGAGCAACAGAGAAGAAAATGAAAAATTATGCTATCAAATTTACTGCTGTGTTTCATTAAGCTCATCAACTATTTTTCAATGTTTATTTATTACTCTGTGTGAGAGACATATTTAAACATTCACTACTCATCTATGAGTTACTCAAGATTGTGAAAATCTTGAGTAGATTGTAACCTTACAGGAAGTAAGGGAGAGTGATTGAGAGTGATCATTTGCTATACTGTGGTGGCAAGAGCCCATTATAAATCTTGGATTATAGTAAAACACTTAGAGACTCTAAGGAGTGGATGTAGGTTAAGTAGTTGAGGCCAAACCAGTATAAATTATGATATGCTTGTTTGATTTCCTTCTTCCTCTTTTAGTGATCTTCCTGCTAGTCAATCTTCTTTCATTTAAGCTTGTTGTTTTCAAGTTAAAAAAGAAAACAAAATCGTTTTTGTTCACCCAATTCACCCCCTCTTGGATGTACTGCCATACTAACACTTACAACCATATTTATAATTTTGTTTCCTATTAGACCGATATTCATTTGATTGGGTCAGATTACAAACATAATCTTTAGCCTATATAGGTAGGCAGCAAGTTGTATAGGGATTTGGTTGTTAGTATTAGAAGGAGAATGATGATATATTATATTTTCTTTTTCCTAAGGCACCCCTATCATCTGCGAAGGCTATATGGGTATGCCATTAAAGTCATCTAAAAAGAACATTTGTTTCTTTTCGTTTGATACTCCCTATTGATCAATGCTATTGCTATTTTTAAAATGGAAAGATATCTTCTAAAAATTTAACATGCCGACTAACAAAAATTTTGTTATCCTTTAAAATTAACAAGGTAAAACCTTTTTTTATTGGTTGGATAACCTAGAAACACACATGGTATTGATCTAGGTCAAAGCTTATCAGGGTTAACAAGATTTGTGTCATACTCTAAACAACCAAAGACTTTTAATTTATTATATTCAGTGACATGACCATGAACCATCTGATAAAGGGTTTTAAAATCCAAAACTCTAGTTGGAATTCTATTTACAAGATAAGTTGACATTTTGACATATTCCCCCTAAAATCTAATAGGTATTCCTAATTGTATTCTGCCTCTTGAAATTTGCATCAAGGTTCTATGTTTTCTCTCCATGATATTATTCTACTCAGGGATAGAAGGACAAATAGTTTCATGTATAACTCCCCCTGAAAATATTCTCTTAATTCATGATTAACAAACTCAATACCATTGTCACTCCTTTTTTTTTTTAAACAAAAACATGAAACTAATTCAAAACATAAGCAAAGTAATTCTTGATCTAGTAAGTTGTTTCAAACTTGTTTTTCATTAGAAAAGTCTAAGTGGCCTTGGAAAAATAGCCCATAATGGTAAGAAAAAAATTGAAAGCTTGAATATGTGGGTACATTGTAAGGTCCCTAAACATCCATGTGAAGTAAATCAAAGCACTTAGTCATTTTAATGCAGCTAGATAGGAAGGGGAGTTTAGTTTGTTTCGATTGAAGGAAAATATCACAACTTTTATTCATTGTCATTGATTGGTCTTTCATAATGCCTAAATGTATGATTAAATTCAAAGGAGCATATCCCCGTCTTTTATGG
Source organism: Neltuma alba (assembly GCF_004799145.2). Taxonomy (NCBI): domain Eukaryota; kingdom Viridiplantae; phylum Streptophyta; class Magnoliopsida; order Fabales; family Fabaceae; genus Neltuma; species Neltuma alba. The sequence continues at coordinate 152,182 of NW_021635381.1, forward strand.
AAAAGCCATAAATCAATAGATTTTCTAAAAGAACAAAACTACTCACTTACTATATGAGTGGTAGTACCAAAATATATAACCCACTTACTATGATTTAAACTAAAAGTGATAGGATTAGGCAAACATGTATCACCGAGTGCATAGGCATTGGTGTCTTAATTATTATTCAGTAATTATAGTAGACACTCATATTGTTCTAGAGTGAAACTTGGGAAGACAACTCTTGATGTATTGGTGAGAGCTTTTACTTCTCGATTTGTGTTACCTTGATTTTCTTTGGTCTCTTGGTTCTATTTTCCTTTGTTTCCTTTGAAATCAAAAGAGAATCCAATTATTTGCCAACAATTTTCATTCATATGACCTTTCTTATGGAAATAGTCACATTCTAGTGGAGGGGTTCTTCTCCCCCCTCTTCCTCTACCTCTTGTAGCCATGGCTACCCCTTCTGGGGGGGTTCCCTTTCTCTAGACTTGCAATGTTCTTCTGAGCTTTAACCTAAAAAATCATCACATATGCTCAATTGGCAAATGGAAGGAGGTGCATTAGAAGTATCTAACTCCTTGCATGAGCATAGATTTCATGCAAACCCATCAGAAATTGTAGCAATTTTTGACATTGCAATTCCTCATTATACAGTTGAGATATGGTGCACTTGCATGATAGGATTGCAATAAGATTGGCTTGTTCTTCCCATAATTCCTTTAAACGTGACTAATAGGCAGAGATAGAGCTCACCTTGTCTCAATGAATGTATCTCTTAGCATAAAGAGAAAATTCATGACCTAGAAATCTTATTAAGCCTATCCTTAAGATCTCCCCATGCCACATGCACTTCTTGGAAATATATCAGACTACTCACAAGATCTTTGGAGATAGAATTCAAAATCTATGATAACACCACAGCATTACATCATTCTCAGTGATCATGGAGATTGGGATCTTGATCTACCTTATTACATGAGCCATCTATAAAACATATCTTGTTCTTTCCTTGGAGCGCAATCATCATCGCTTTGCTTCAAGTGCAATTTCATTTTCTATTAAGATTTAGATGATAATTGATGTGCCTTGTGTATCCAAAGGGTAAAGATAAAGTGTATGTGTGAAATTGATTGCAAGATCATTGGAAGTATTCTCTTTTCTCATGATTCTTGCCATCATCGAGCTAGGGCTTGCGAGAGTGGTGGCGTTGTGCATTTGTTGATTTGATGATGGGTGAGAGGATGCGTGAGATATTTTCTTCTGATGGTTTTTAGTTCATTCTTGTGTTTTTGATAGGAAGGATAGGACTAATGGGGTTGGGTTTGGCAGAAAGGACTATTCCCTCACAATATGGTGAACCAATGTTTGAATCCCCTTGAGAGAGGTGCCTACATTTAATGCCTGATAGTATTTTGAATAGGATTGCCTATAATAGGAGGATGTCTATGCTTTAGCAAAAGAAAAAAAAAGAGGGAAGGATGGCCTGCTCTATTGGGCTTGATGAGATATTCCTGATGGATCTTGGCTAACTTGGGCTTCATGAGAAAATCTTCCATTATTCAATAGATAAGGCTCAAGCTACTTGTAAAAGTTAAAAAAATATTCATGATAGTTCGAGGTTGAGGATAGACTTGTCATTAAAATATACATTCCGTAAAAAAAGCTCATTTTTCCATCAAAACATGATAATGGTGTTTCCTTGAGAAAGCCACCAAGGAAATTTCTTTTTGATGGTTAATATAAATTTGTCACTAAAATTTGGACCACTTTTGGTTTTGAATTATCAAATTTCAAATTCATAGTTTTAGTCCCAAAAATTTAGCTTGTCTTAAAATATTAGTTCCTAAAAATATAGCAGTGTCAAAGTCTATTGAAATATCATAAACGGTGTCAAAGTGATGCTATGAACTCACTAGATGGCATTTAGTTAGATCTTTTGGATAATAAAATGATTATATAAAAGGAGATGAGTTCTCAAAATGTGAATAATTCCTCAAACAAACAATGAGAAAAAAAGGAAGAGCTAAATAGTTCTGTTTTGAGGATTTTTTTTTTGGCTTCCCCTTATTATTCGAACAAAATCCAATTATGTGGCATCTTGTGAGTTCACTTCACTACTTTAATATTGTTTATGACATTTAGTAGATTTTAACATTGTTGCACCTCTAAAAACTAACGTTTTAAAACAAACTAAAGTTCATGAATGAAAATAACGGGTTTCAAATTTAAAGAATCAAAATCAAAACAGACCCAAATTTTAACTTTTTTTTTAGTATGACATTGTTTCTATTCACAATGAAGTTTGGTTAAAGTGTTCAATCTAGTGTCATTGTGAGCTGCACTCCTAGAAATATTAAGATTATTGTGAGCTACACAAGAATTTTGGTTAAAGTGTTCAATCTATCACTAACGATAACTAATACTCACTTTTGTTCAAAATAAAAGTCTCTTCTAAAAAAGTAACTTGATCTAAAATATAAGTCACTTAGAGAATGATCAATGCCTACTCATCAATTTTGTTCTTGTAACAAATATTTAAACATGACATTGTACTTTTATCCCTCTTTCATAATCTCATTTAATAAGTTGAATTTTAGAAAAATAATTTAAGAGAAATTCAAGTCACGAGAATAAATTATATTGTGAACCTAAGGGGTAGTGATGGATTAGTTAAACCTTACATATTAACATATATATGGGTCCCTATTGAGCTCCTCAAGATAGACACACGACTTTTAGGTGATCGTTAGTCCTATTTAATAAACATTTTTCTTTACTACAATAACAACAACAAGCCTTATCCCATTAAGTGGGGTTGGCTACATGAATTACACAACGCCGTCGTGCTCTGTCAACAACCCAGTCTTTAGACATGTTGTTGACCAGGAGGTCTCGTTCAATGACATCATTAAGCATTCTTCTCGGTCTTCCTCTGCCCCTTTTTATAGGACTCTATATTGTCTGATCTACTCTTCTCACCGGGGCCTCCAATGGCCTTCTCTGCACATGTCCAAATCATCTTAAACGATTTTCAATTATTTTCTCTTGGATAGGTGCCACACCACCTCTTACTCTAATATTTTCATTTCGAATCCTATCTTTTCTTGTATGACCACACATCCATCTCAACATCCTCATATCTGCTACCCCAACTTTGTGCTCTTGTTTTCCCTTTATTGCCCAACATTCACTACTGTACAATATAGTTGGTCTTATAACGGTCTGATAAAATTTTCCCTTAAGCTTCACAGGTACCTTCTTATCACAAATAACTCCGGTAGCCTTCCTCCACTTTAACCAGCTAGCTTGTATTCTATAAGAGACGTCTCCATCACTTTTCCCATCCTCATGTATAATGGATCCAGGATCCTAGGTATTTAAACTTTGATACTTGGGAAATGATTTGATCCCCCATCTTCACCTTCAAATCCCCATTGCCTTACCTCCCCCTAAAATTACAATGCATATATTCTGTTTTGTTCCTACTCATGCTGAAACCTTTCGACTCCAAAGTCCTTCTCCATAACTCTAATCTAGTGTTAATATCTTATTGCGATTCCGCCATGAGAACTATGTCATCTGCGAAGAGCATGGACTTAGGGATTCGTTCTTGAATAGTTTCAGTTAGAACATCCAGAACAATATTAAACAAGTACAGACTCAAAGAAGATCCCTGATGTAGGCCAATGTTAATAGGGAAGTCCTTTGTCTCACCTCCAGGCGTTCTTACACTAGTAGTGATCCCCTCATACATATCTTGTGTGGCTTTAATATAAGCAACCCGTACACTTTTCTTTTCCAAAGCCTTCCACATTACTTCTCTTGGCACATGATCATAAGCCTTGTCCAGGTCAATAAAAACCATTTGTAAATCCCATTTTTGACTCCTATATCTTTCCATTAACCCTCTTAGTAAAGAGATGGCTTCCAATGTGGATCTCCTTGGCATAAATCCAAATTGGTTTTTTGAAATAGAAGTCTCCAACCTCAACCTATATTCCATCACTTTTTCCCACAACTTCATTGGATGACTCATAAGTTTTATCCCTCTGTAGCTTGTACAGTTTTGAATGTCTCCTTTATTATTGTAAATAGGAACTAAAATGCTTCTCCTCCAATCATCCGACATATTCTTAGAGCATAAAATTTCATTAAAAAGTTTGATTAACCACACCTCACCCTCATCACCTAAACATTCCCAAACTTCAATAGGGATATCATCAGGCCTAACAGCTTTACCATTGTCCATTTTCTTGAGAGCTGCCTTAACCTCTCCTATACGGATCCTATGATAAAAAGCCAAATTTCAATAACCTTCGTTAATTAGCAAGTCCTGTAAATCCTGAGTCGCATAATTGCTTCCCTCATTAAACAACTTGTAAAAGTAAGCCTCCCATCTGTCCTTAATGTCATCATCAGTAACTAGCACTTTACCATCTTCATCCTTTATACACTTTACTTGGTCCATATCTCTCTTTTTCCCGTCCTTTTGCTTCATAATCTTGTAAATATTTCTTTCTCCCGCCTTTGTTCCTAACTCTCTTCATCTCTTTTTTAGCCAACTGATACTTTTCTTAGTTTTCTACGTTATTGCACAAATGTATGGCCCTAAAACAATTTCTTTTCTGTCTAACTTTCTCTTGCACATTCTTATCCCACCACCAAATCTCCTTATCTCTCTAACCAGGACCTTTGGATTCTACCAAAATTGCTTTAGCTCCCATACGGATCCTTATAGCTATCTCTTCCCACATCATGTTTGCATTTCCCTGCAACTCCCAAATCCCTTTCCCCAAAAGGGTCCTTTTGAATAACTCCTGCTTCTCACCCTTTAACTACCATCACTTAATCCTGGTTTTACCACTTGATGGTACTTTTGCCTGGTACCCTTAAAACGTACATCAAGGATAAATACTCTATGTTGGGCAGCCACCCCATCTCTAGGAATCACTTTGCAATTAATACACAATCTTCTGTCTGAATTCTTAACCAAAAAGAAATCAATATGTGATTTTGAAGCACCACTCTTGTACGTGATTAAATGCTTCTCTCGCTTCTTAAAACAAGTGTTGACAATCTTAAGATTGTATATAAGAGAAAAGTCGAGAATAAATTGTCCTCCACTATTAAGCTTGCCAAAACCAAAACCACCATGAGTCTCGCTGAATTGTCCTGCTTTCTTACCAACATATCCATTAAGATCCCCACCAATAAGATTTTTTTCTTCGAGTGGTATGCTTGGAACCAACCCCTCCATATCTTCCCAAAACTTATCTTTAAGGTGTGCCTCTATCCCAACCTGAGGTGCATAGGCACTAATGATATTGATAGTATTCTTTCTAACAACTACTCTTAAAGATATTATTCTGTCCTCAAACCTTTTAACCTCTACCACATTTTTTTTCATGTTTCATCAACTATGATACCAACACCATTCCTTGTACTCACCTTTCCTATGTACCAAAGTTTATCTCTCCAAGTTCCTTGGCAACTTCTCCAGTCCATTTGGTTTCTTGGAGGCACAAGATATTAATCCTTCTGACCCTCATAACTCCTACTATTTCCATAGATTTCTCATTCAGCGTCCCAATATTCCAAGTGTCAAATCTAATCTTGGTCTCATGAACTAACTTTTTTAGCCGCCTCCATCCAAAAGAGTGCGGTAGCCCTCGCTCATTTAACATTACATCCATGTGACAATGCAGCGACTCTAGCTCACTTTTCACTGTACTCCAGCCATACAGCGCGACACTTCTAGGCAACTACCTAGCATTAGCATAATTACTTTGTTTATCCTTATTCATGAGATTCGACGGGTTTTTATGTTAACCTAACACAATCCTCCTCCTTTATCCAGGCTTGAGACCGGCTATACAATATAGGCAGAGTTAAACATTTTTCTTTACTGATGAGAGCAAAATACATGACAACCTAAACATGATGCCACACCTTATTAAGGTGTGGCATCATGTATAAGGTGTGGCATCATGTTTAGGTTGTCATGTATTTTGCTCTCATCAGTAAAGAAAAAAAATGTTTAACTCTACCTGTATTGATGCAAATTATTCTACAATATTAAACTTTGCCATTTGCCCCATCACACATGCCTCGCCTGTTTACCTAAAAATGACATTACAATTTTGACACATAATATGTAACATCACCTCAATAAACAGTCTAAGATATTAACACTCATCGCAAAATATAGGGCAAAAGCATACTTAAACCCATCACTGGGTGCTCGGTCATATTTTCTGTATCTGGTCAATAATACAAAATCTGCTTATGCATACTCACTAGGTTTTTAAAATTTTTATAAATAAGACCAAGTTAATAATTTGTTGTAATTCAACAGTGCAACTTTTTCTTCCTTTTTTTTTTTTTTGCCATCAAGAATGCAATATAATACAACTCAAATCGCTCAATAAATATTGATACACCGATATAAAATAATCCCACAAAATTGAGATATCATAAAAGAATAAAGAAATGTTTTACAACCTCCGTAAGGCACCATTCGTAAGCTCTGCATAATCCCTTCACCAATACTCGAAGACTATGCTCGACTGTAATACATATATATATATATATAACGACACATCTTTAAATAGTGATGATAATAATAATACAACATCACCGAAAATGACCAATACAGCCATTGGCTAACCCAACACTACCCATCTATGTGACAGGCAGAATCTGTATGCATGACACTCTTTGCTGCCCTCATCCAAACAACTTGGAGGGTGGAGACTGGCGAAGGAAACCAACCAATGTGAGAAAAAAACAAGACAACATAGGCATGCAAAAATGGGCACATTTACCGAGAAAAGATACCCGACCCCACAGTTCCCTGAATCAAACATTCTTTGATTTCAAAGGAAACTTCTGTGCCCTAAGCTTATGAGAACTTCAAAACTGAAGAACAACCCCTGTTTTTTTTTTTTTTTTGGTTTTTTCAGACTTCTTTTGACCAGTGCCTCAAATATAGAGGCAACCCTCTGCTTCGGCGAAGCATTTTTACCAAATGAATGGGTAAAGCCAAAGAACTTGAGAAAAGAAAACCACGACAAAGAATGTACATCCAGAGACTTAAGAGGCTGTGGCAGTTTGTGCCTTCTCTAGTTTTTCTTTTTCAATCTCTGCTCTCCTCTGCTCAGCATGCTGGGCAACGCCATTGGCAAGAGCTTGATATTGCAACTCAAGCGTTTGAGTTAGGTTTTGGAACCTCATTGGATCTGATGCTTGCATCGCTGCAGAGAGATTGACGTTAATGGTGTATTTCAGGTACATTATAAACCAACAACTTTATTGGATAAATTTCAGATTTTTTAGGGTTGTTGTCAGCCTACCTTTCATTGTATCAACGAAGAAAATAAAAGGATCCACCTCATCGATTGGAGACTGCAACTCTTCATCATCGCTATAGTCATCATCTGAGTCATCATCGTACTCGTCACTGGGACGAAATGCCCTTGCCTACAAGCCCATTGATAGAACCGGATAAATATAAACTGCTGATGATGGATATATGGCATTAGAGATGAAAGTACATAAAGATGCATTACAAACCAAGAATCTCAATCTTCAAATGGTTTAATTTAAACAAACAGACATAATAGTTCACTGGTTCAACTGAAAATGCCTTGTGCATGAAATAAATCAACTTCAGGAGGACAATTAACAATTTGTGAAACACACAGCTTACGTTAGTTATGGCTTATAAGTATATATGAAGATCCAATACAGCATTCATATTGCTCAATCTCATTCACCTCAATTTGATCCTATGTAAACATAAACACGCATACATTTAAGTTTTTGAAGGGATCATGTCTGCATACCTGTTCAGCCAACTTTCTAAGCTTTTCTGTGTCAGCTTCATCTCCTTCCTCAGCATCATCTCCCATTTCCTTGTCAGAGCCGCCATTGCCATCATCATCATCATCAGTTTGAAAACCATCCATATCATCATCTTCAGCTTCTTCCTTTGCAGCCTCTGCACAGCAAGTACAAGAGACCAAGAATTTGGTAACCACAAATCAGGTTAAGCATGACAGACCATGACAATCTGAAGGTTAAATTAATCTATTATAAATAAATGAGTGGTACAATTGTAACTTCTCAATTAAGAGAAAGACCAAATCAGAAAACCTGCAACTTGATCCTTGTATGCAACTAGAAGATCAAGGGTGGCCCGAAACACCCGACCAAAGGCATCTCCTAGCAATTGATCGGCTGGCACTGCTAATACTGATGTTAAACCAAGGCAGCAAACCTTCTTGTCATGTTCCCTACAAATACATTTCCATAGGGTATGATGTTACTGTTAATAGAATAGTACTACAAAGGAAAGCAGAGAAGAGGGTTGGTGAAAGAGAGGAAAGAACATGCGCATGCCTTTTAAAATTAGCACGAACACCACTCCTTCTGACTTGCTGTAGCATGTGGAACCAGAGAGTGAATACTTCTGATGCAACACCCAACTTTTGCAATATGCTGAGAGTAAGTGTTGCATTATAGTAAAGGGCATCTGCAATCTGCACAACAACAAAAAATTATTCTTAGAAGTCACTTTAATGTTTCTTTAGTTAACGATCACGAGAATTTTGACAAGCTTAAGAGAAAAACTAGGCTACTAAACTACATAGTTTAAAAAAAAAAAAAAAAGAATAATCAGACAAATAATACTGTTCATTTCTCTCTGATCCAGAAAGTAATATTTACTAGTTATAGCCCTGAAGGATGTAGACCCATATCAACTCAAAAGAACTAGGACTAGTCTGAACTATAACTATCATGCCTATCCACTTTTTACAGGGAACACCAGTGAATAACAGCAAATTTACACACACGTTCACAAGAAAAAATAGATGCCTTTCCAGTCGCAAGTCCCAAACAATGTAAATACTTGTAGCCTTTAACAAGCTCCAACTTAGAGCTCTAGAATGAATAGTAGTAAATAAATGACCCAGAAAAATCAAGATAATTTTGAAAGTGACCGTTTTGACATTTTAAAGATGATTTCTGATAATCCCTTACCACTTGGATGAGAAGACATTTTAAATATGATTTCTCAGTTCGGCGCAAACGCTCAACTGTTGTTCTAAGATATGGCTCAACCCAGTGATCCACCTGCCCTCTGCAATTCTGAAACACAACTTCAATAAGCTTTGGAGCTGGCTCAATATCGCTGTCCTCCATGTTTTTATCTGCCATAATCTGCAATGTAAATACAAAGCACAGGGGCATCAATAAGATGGAAACACGAACAATAGCTTCAGATGACAAGCTCAAATCAAACAGGAAGTAACTTGAAAGAATTTCAATGTGAAAATAACTCACAGATGAAATTATGTTCCACAGACTTTGTTGATAATCAGGCTCTTTGCAAGAAAGGAAATGTGCAGTTCCCCTTGAAATGTAGTTGTCCAAAGGAACTAAAATATCTGCAGAAATTTAAAAATTAACATGTAAACACATTAAATAGATGCAAAATTATACTAAAAGATTACACCAAAATATATATACTGAAAGGTTGAAGCACACTAATCAGGTCAAAACCAGATCATTAATATTTTAGGGATTTTATGTCTAGACAACAAGACCATGCACAGTTATTCTTTTATCTTGTCTTTAAAAAACTTACACACCAGCTCATTCCAGACAGAACCTTTATTAAAGCTAGAGCAAGTGGAGAAGGATGCCAAGAAAATACAGAGTAGCTCACATTGAGTACTCTATCTTGTAGCATATGTACTGATACTGTTTCCAGCATGAATACACAGTGGGTAGCTCACATTAAGTACTCAAGTTCTCACTCCCATTTTGTGTCTTCTCACTTTCTCTTATTCAAAAATTTATCAAAACAAGAATAAAGCATGGGGAATAAATCCGGCTGTACAAGGGCTTCAAAAATTTGGGAAGGGAAAAGGGGGGGGGGGTGGGGGGAGAGGAGGGAGGCCACCGTGAAATTGCCAATTATAACTATCTATACTTAAGTAGTAGCTATTTATTTTAAGATAGAACTTTCCATGTTTGACTGGGAATTTGTCATGTCCCTTTACACAATAATAACAAGCTAATTTTATACGGACTGTTCCTATTGTAGGAATGATGAGCTTATCCTGTAATAAACTAGACGTCACCAACTCAAAGCTCTAATGCAAAAACCAAAAAGGCCAATCAAGAAACGTTCTAAACTAGATTCTTACATAAGCAAACAAAATAAATTGAAATGAACAGTAACAAATGAAGTTGAGCATCATACTTGGAAAGAAATCAATGGCCCAATCTGCCAGTGCCTCCGTCATCAACGGCCAAAGACTCCACATGTCCAATGATATTGTTGGAGAGAAAAAGGTCATGTATGATACTATTTCCAAAACTTCTTCAAAAACCTCTGTAGGTATGCGCAAAACACAAAAGGAAATGAATGGCAAGCTAAGTAAACTGAGTATTTGAAAACACTAGCCCTCACCCAACCAGCAAACATTAAAAGGAGAATTACAATGAGGTCCCAAGGAAAGAAAATAATCACTAAAAGTCCCAATAACAACCTAAACAGCATTTAATGACAAGTTCCAGAGTAAGAAATGACAACTCCTGGGATTTGTTTTGCAATTATTTTCCTTTCTTGAGACATTGTAATTCTCCCAACATTAAATAGCCATTACACACAGTTCACTTAAAATCCAAAGAGTTCACTAAGTATGGCTTCTCGTGTCACATTTTTAACCCAGTGAAATATCATGTTGATATATTAAAAACATTAGCCTAACTGATGTCGAGAAACTCTATTTAAAACTGAGAAAAAGGCACAAAAAACAGAAAGAAGAGAAGCAAAAATGGACAAACAAAACCCTAAAATATAATTCAACAAAATATGATTGAGGGCAAAGTACCTTGACCATCAGTTGTCAACATTCTGCGCATTATGGGAAGCAAAGTTGGCTCAACTTGAACGAAAAGATGAGGAAGCCTGCTCACTGATTCAAGTATTGTGCTAATAGCACGCAGACAACCAACTGCTGCCAGAGCACCCGGATCATCAGCTTCATCATCAGCTTCAGCAGTGTGCATACACCTCCAAAATGCAGCTGCCTGTTGTTAAAAAGATAAGTTAGATTTATTACATGGAGAAAACAAGTTCTCCAGTGAGACAAAAACAAACTGTCAGATTGAAGATTCAATTACCAAATTCTGACATAGCCCAAGTGCATAAGGTGCCATCTCTTCCCCAAACTTGTCCACAATAGTCTCCAAAGTAAATACAAGGTCCTCATTCTCAACCTCATTCATGAGTTTGAAAAACTCTGAAAAGATTTGGTTTACTTAAACTTGTTCAATTGTTCAATAAGTCAATTAATAAATTTAAATTATAAGCTAAAGACTTTTTACATTAACATACCATCAAGGAGCTGAGGGAGAATAGGACGAATTTCGTTCAAATCTGCACAAACATAACGGGAAAAAGCATGATCAAAATTAATTTTAAAAAAAATGATGCAAAGAAGAACAAACATGACACTCAAGATGTATATAAATCACCTTTACAAGCTTCTACAAATGAACGCAGAGCAAAAACAGAATCAACCCGCACAGGAAGGTCTGGATCTCTCATGCCAGACACAACACACTGCAATGCTTTCCGGAAATTGTTTTGATCAGAGAAGTTGACATGAGCATACTGTCCTGCAACCCATGCGGCCTGTTTTCACAAGCAAGTATTAAGCATCAGGATCTGTGCAATAGACAAATGAGAGTGACATGCTTTATTTAAAACCAAAACAACTTTACATCCAGTCATATCATCACATGACATATGTCAAACGTAATGGTTAGATTGATTAGAGGAAAGTAAATGTATGAGAAGGGAAATTTATGAAGAATTTCATCATTTATCAGACCAAAAAACCGGGGGGGGGGGGATTTCATTATTTTATTGCAGGGTTATATTTTAACGACGGAAAAGCACAGATTGAAATCCAGTCTTGCAAAATGATTGGAAGAGAAAATCAAAATATTAGTTTGGGTCCATCTACAGCCAGTTAGATTTCATATATGCCATTTGAGCTCATAGCTCACATAAAATCAACCCCCACCATTAAGATTGAAGTGAACATGATGTCAAGGCTTCAGTCCCTATTGCCACTCCTAGCTTTGAAGGCTTTCAGCCTTCTCTACTAATTTCTCAAAAAAGTCATATTCTTCATGGTGCCACCTTAAATACTACCATTTTAAACTATAATTATAGATTTAAAAATTGACTATAGAAGAATTCATTCTTCCTTTATAATAAAATCCGACAATGAATCAATTGGAAAGGATTGGTCTTTCATACAATGCGGCAACATCAAATCTGAATCACTCAAAAGTAACCCCAAAAGAAGATTGATTACACACTCCCCTGCTCTCTAAGATGAATAAGAGAAAACCATACTGATCCAAATATGACAAAAAATAAAAAAGTCACGTTGCTAGAGTGGAGAAGACAAACCAACAGCCCAACTTATCTACTACTTTGCTCATTCTTGTGCTTAGAGAACACTTGATCAATTAATGCCACCGATGTAAGGACACACTTTTCATATGGACAGTATTCTCAAAGGATGGACTAGCCTTGAAATTTATTGCATTCTTGTTACCTTTCCCAAGCACACCAAAGAAATACAGAAAGGAAGAAGAAAAAAAGGAGAGAAAGAAAGCAAAAAGTGACATTGTCCAACAAGGAGATAGATTTGATACGTACCTTTGCCCTAAGGTGGCCAACAGGACTGCTGAACTCAGGAAAGACATGTTGCACTAACATACGCTCAAGTTCAGATTTGTATGGCTCAGTTTGCTTCAATTTATCACAAAGTGCCCCAATAGCAAGAAGAGCACCATCTTTCTGCCTATAAGGCTTGTATTCTCCAGGAGCTTCATCATACCTAGCACAGCAAAAGTCTAAACATGATCCCCAATTCATGAAGTATCTATTCTACAAAGCAAGAGAAAACTTTACCTCTTGAAGATTTCAACTATGAAATGAATAAACTTGTGAAGATTTTCTTTCCCACGTTTTCGAACTAACTCACTCACAAAATCCATTGAAGCAGTCCTTGGACTATACAAGTCTTCAATAATGTCTGAAGTGAAGAACAAGAATATATAAGCACAAATACAACTAAAAACTTTATTAAATATCAAAATAATATCAATAAGACTTACCATAGCCTTTCCTTACATATTCATGGGGGTCTTCATCCCAAAGCTTCTGATCATTATCATTAAAGCACATGAGGGGAAACACTATCTCAAAAAGAAGAACATCTAGCCGAGGTTGAAGCAAAGAATACATGCTGTTCTTTGAAATACTGCACGTATAAATTAAAAACAGAAGTTCAGACAAAATGAACTAACTTAGGAATCTGAATCACCATATATTTTGCCAAGTGAGCAACAGAAAATAAAAATTTAATTAAATAGTTTGTCAAATTCATGTCAAACTCTCTACATAGCTATCATGAACATTGAAGGATCACCAAACAAAATATTACCGAAAAATTCAATTATTGTCAGACCAAAACTGTCAATCAACCTCTTATACTTGTACCATTTTGGCAAAAAGACATTCCATTATTTGCTTAGGGTGCACTACAAAGTAACTATTTTCAAAGCCTACAAGACTTTCCTAAGTTATTAGGAGTCATTCCTTACTCTTTAACCTATCAAACTCCTATATTATTTTATAACGGAGGAAAACATATAAAACTCATACTAGTAATAGATCTTTGTCAAGAACCATTTCAGCTTAAAAGTTTAAGCTTCTAAAGACATGGGATCAAACCCACTATGACCAATAGGTCAAGAGTTTCAGGATTCCCACACATATTAGGAGGCCTATGCCTTATTATCATTTAAAACTCGGAGATCTTTTGTGTAATTGGAAGTGTTGGAAATTATAGTAAAATCTATCCATGTATCTTCACCCAATACTCCTCAAGGTATAAATTCAAAAGGCTATAGCTGTTCACCAAAAATCCGACTACAAAAAAGTAACCAACCAACTTGCAAACTCTCACCATCAATTCAAGAACTTTAGCAACTAGTACTCCCACAATAAAGGGCCCCAGCACAGAAAAAGTTGCTATAATTCTCAAACATGTTCACCATATGGGCAACTTCAAAATCTCCCAACTCCCCATGGCTACATTTCCAACACCAATGACACAGCTCTTAATAGTGTTTTACCTGACCCACTTCCCACGAGTGAACCTATCAACCTTTCACCAAATGGTCTCCTCCATTACTTGGGTAACTTATCAGCACAACCAGCAAGATGATCTTGTGTGCTGGCACTTGTCCTCAATGTCTAACTCCCTACACTAACACATACAAAACTATGACAATCTCAACATCAACAACTCCATATCTACAGAGGTTATCTTGATAGAATGATTAACCCTCAAGAATTATATCTTCTTGCCCCTTTACAGGATTAAAATCATATCATACCAACAGCCATGTGAAGTCTTTCATTCTACTTGTGTCTCACCACATTCCTGAATACATGCCCCAATCCCACTCTACTACGAAACCATATTATGCACCCAATTCCAAGGATTTGGTTCACTCTATTTAATCCGCTGCTATGCTAGCAAGACTAAATTTGAGGCGAAAGCAACAGAGAAAATTCACGCATAAAAAGTCTTCCCATACTGAGACACCCTCCATGGTACATACAAAAATATAGAGAATCCTTTGTAATGTTTCCCTGGCTCTCGGCGTAAATTTTGGATAAAATAGGCATTTACTCTGAGAAAAGTTGGGCATGAGGCATATGATGAGAGCACAACCGAAGGATATAGATAAATAAACAAAATGATTATATAACAACATGATTTATAATCATTTTTCAAAACGAGACCCCACCTGTTGCTTAAATATTGAAGAATCAAGTTGATAACCCTATCAGGTAAATAACCACCAACTCGAACGACATTCAACAGATTTAAGTGGCACTCCAAAATCTTCCCCGCATAATGCTTCTGAAACATTTGGGCAAACGCTCTGTTTTCAGGGTTTTGCAGCTTCAAATCTCCAAAACTGTAAAAATAAATCAAAACCCATAAAAATTTAAATTCAATTACTTAGGCAGCAAAGCGCATATTTCTTAATTAAATGATTCAGGAATCATACATACCGAGTATACAGCCTGTTCAGAATATGAACTGTCCATTTCTTCACTTTCCACCAACCCCATGATTTTTTTAACTCAGGATCTACAGGCTGACCTTCCAAGGGGACAGGCCTCTCTAGTTCATTTAAAAATAGCACCATCCAAGCGTTGAAGACATTCTGATCAAACAACTGCTTTGGAATCTCCAACTGAATAAATTCATATAATAAAAATTTCAGGGGAATCTCTTCATTAATTTTGAATAATAATGTCCACATGACATTTTATCAGGTTGGTAGCTACAATAATCCTTAGCTACTCTAATTGTCAAAACCAGAAGATATTGTAACATACTCTAATCTGCTTATAATAATCTCATCTAATTAAAACATAATAGATACTGGCAAAATAATAAATCTGAGGTCGAACAATGAATACAGGGCCTAAGCATAATGGGCCTTATTCTCCAACCAATAATAAACCCACAAATGCTCAAGTAACTTCCAGTAGCTTAACTGGAAAGGGAACAAGTAGACAGTTATGCTATCTCAATTTTGTTAATAAAAATTTCTCTTTTCAATTCTTTTGCAAATAATTTCAAGAAAAATGACCATATTCAGGAGCAGCATGGATAAATTATTCAAATACACATCACATCAACCAAGTCTAGCAAGCACATGAGATCATAAAAGACTTGCTACAATATAATCAAACAAGACTACAAGAGTCCTAAAAGACAAATGTTCATGGTATAAATGATCCTTGAAAAGATCTCTATCTTTTGATGTTTGAGCTAATATGTAGAAAGATAGTCTGCCTCTACAAATTATTGAACTGTGTCATAAAGAGTTAATACAAACCGCAGTATGAGCATGGTATACAATGGAATTTGTAAAAGAATCATATAGTAAAAGGATAAAAAGATCATAGGCTATACATAAACCTCAATAAATGCAGCATACGTACAATCAAGATTTGATTTACTGCATGGTGCATACAATAAACACTTCCTGCAAGAGATATTCATAGGGAAGGAAAGGAACATACATATATGGAGGACCAGAAGATTTTACAGATAAGCTTGATTAATTCTGCTACTTCAAGTGACGGATTGGCAATCTGAACAAGCCTGTTAAATATGTTGAGAAGGTGAGGAAATGTCTCCTCGACGATACGGTGAACTGGTGTCCTCTCCTCATCTGACTTGAACCTGAGGATTGGGAGGGAAAGAGCTTTTAGCAATATTCCCATTTACAGCTTTTGTATACACTATTGAAGCAGGCTTGGGGCTATACAAGATTTCTGCATACACTACTGACAACTCTAAAACATTATTTATGAAAGGAAGATATGTCAAACCCATGGGATATAACTAGCACCAAGTGACAAGGAACAATCACCAAAAAGTGAATATTGTTATGACTTGTCATTTAATTATAAATTATAAATTATATTATAAATAAATAGTTATGTAAAATGAAATATAATCAAGGATAATAGCCCAATTTCGTTCAACTAGAATATAACGTTTTATAATTCATAGAGATCAGTGCAAACTTACTCATATTTTCTAGAAAGAATGCGCAAAACAAATAAGGCACCATAGACTTGTTGATCCTGTAAGTTATGCTTCACCCAGTCAAGAAGATGTGGCCACTGCTCAGGATAATCAGAATGTATAATTGTTTTGAGGCACTCACCAAGTTGTACCCTATACAAATATGGTCAAGTAAGATAAGTTAATAAAATGAAACTAAGTGTACCACAGAAGCTTCTTTGTTTCCTTGTTTTCTTTTCTTTTTCCTTTTTTTTTTTTTTGGGGGGGGGGGGGGAGGTGGTCACAGTTTAGATCCCTATGAGGACAAATTAATATAATCAATAAACACAAGCTTGGCATGACTTGTCAAAAGTAATTACATGAGATTGCACGAACATTGTTTTGCATCATAAAAGTTTCAAAAGGCATAGAAGCGACAGTTCAACTACTGTACCTTAATAGGGGAGGAACTTGAGTTACAAACACAAGAATGTGATCCCTCACTACGTCTTTATCACTCTGTAAGATCTTCTGCTGGGACTCTACATCATCCCAGAAAACAAAGATAAGCAAACAAGGGATTCAGTTTTCAACTCCCACCAACATTAGGACATACCAGAATCATGGGGAGACCAATTTTTGGCAATGAAGTTTTTGAAATGAATGCTTGCAACTTGGCGTACGCCCATGTCACAGTTGTTGTCTACAATGATTTGCAACAGCCTCACGAGATGTTGAGGGGCATACTGAAACTGTAAAAGAATAAAACCATATATTATTCGGAAACCACGTTAAACCAATCCTCAATTGCATTCAAACCATTCCTGTAACACCAGCATCCGAAGTTACACAGAAAGCGAAATTACCGTGGAAGTGAATAAACAAAAGTAAATGGTATTCAGAGTCCAGATATGTAACAAAAGAAAGAGCGTCAACATTCAGAATTAAGTCAAAGCAAACTACAGTTCTGATCAGAAATTGAAATTCGAATTATTCCTATACCAGAGTAGAGGAATTCCAATAACAAAAAGACGAACCTGATCTAGGCTTTGCTCAGCAGCCTTGCGTTCTTCGGGATTCGGACTAAGAGCAGCTTGGAGTACAACAGCTAGACTAGGGAGATCCATAATCTCACCGCAATCAAAATCCCAACTCTGAACAAAATCAGCCTTATGATCAACGAAAATTGAGAGATTGATCGGCAATCTAAACCCTCACTCCCCCAATTGAGAATGAAAAATGAAGTGTGCCACAGTGTTTAGAGCACTGTGAGCAATGGAGAATGAAACAGAGCTCTTTCAGTCTGCGGGGAGAAATTGAAATAGACAGAAGGAGGCTATTTAAAGTGTTAGGGTTTACGGGTTTTAACCATTTTCGACCCAGTACATGCAAACAAAATTATGAAATAACCGCTGACCGCCTGTTTGGCTACAGCCTACAGGAACAATTGTACAATAGTGAAATAGGCTATTCTAGCTTCGCTCTGAGGAAAATATTTATAGTTTTTAGTTTTTAATAATATTAAACTTATAAGTAATAGTAATACATTTTTGAACAAATTTTTTATTTAGGATTAGGATGTAGTAATCTCAAAATTTTTTGTAGGATTCTCCCAAAAAAAACTACTCCGTCTGTTCATTTTCATAAGAAACATTTGATCAAATTAAGTTAAAATCAATTAAAGATAATATATGTGTAAAAATTGTATTTTTTTTAAATAGCTTTATTTATGGGAATAGAATATAAGAAAAAGAACAAAAAATAAATAAATGATATTTTGAGAAATGTCATAGTAAACACGTTGAGTATTAAATAAGTAATTAATAAGATAAAATAGAAAACTACCCAAAACAAAATTGGGACATCTTATAAATATTTCTTATAAATATAAACAAAATAGAGATATAGCAATTTTTTCTGGTTACCTAAAGTATCCTCCTACCCGAACAGTAAGAGACTAGTCTCTTGGGATACTGTCAAGTAAGTTTTTTCCATACGCACTGTCCCAAATATCAAACCCAGGACATGATGTTTAAGGTATCCAAGTCACTTCCACTTGGACCAACACTTGTTGGTAGAGATATAGCATTTGTTTCAAATAAGAAAGGGGTGGAGAGAGTATAAAAAATATAAATGCAAATGAAAACGAGGTTGTGATAAATAGAACAACTATGTAAAAAATACTGAATTTTCATGTATCTTAATTTAACTCAATTGTACAGATCACCTCTTTATTTTGGAAAGATACTATTTGAATCATAATTTTGATTTTTTTTTAGACACAAACCCAAAATTAAGAGGCCTTAAAATATTATAACTAATATCTTTTAAATACTTTAAAGATTAGGATGAAGTTGTGGGCGCAAAGTCAAGGCCACTAGCTTCATGCTCCCCCCATATTACTCAAAATGTAAGAATAGGAGAAATGGCTCAAGTAGAAAAGTTGTTTCTTAAAATTAAAGAAAAATGGATTTATAGAAAAAAAAAAAATGGGGGCATTAAAGCTCGTTTTATAGATAAAACAAAGAATTCTCACCAGGAGGACATCTAGCACTTAGTAGATGCTTTCATGCGATTTTTTAGATCACTCTCAACTCATCAACACACCTACAATAATTCTCATAAAATGAAGTCTCTAATTCTAGTACCCACGTCATAGATCCTAGCATTTAGCACGCACTCATTGATTTCATGTTTACTTTTCATTTATTAGCACATCATCGTGGTATGAACACACCGTAGCTTTTACATGACATCTAACAAAGTATCCAAGTTGGAATTTAAGTCCTACGTGTTAATTAAGGTGGTATCACACGTAATAGTCGTGTCATGCGTGGCATTTACGACGGGTTAAAGATCATTTTTATTCTGAAAGTTTTCACAAAATAATATCGGATATTAGAAAGTTTTTTTTTAGTGCAATGTCGTTCTCAAAGTGTTCAAATTATAGCAATGCCGTCCTGTCATTAATTTTGATTGTTAAATATAACTTATATGTACAGATGGCATGATACACGCCACCTTATCATCCAAAATCAATTATTCCTTGCCAGTCCACTAGTCTCCACCGTAGCCCTTCCTTTCCCTTTTCCCTCTTCCTTTTTCATTGTAAATGGCCGCCGCCAAAGGACAATGACACTTCTTTCTTTCTAAAGTTCCTCCAAGAAAGCATCCATGGCACTTCTGACCTTATGCTTTCTCTCGTAAAACAAGACCCTCTCCTTTTAAGCCTAGGCTAATGACATTTTCAGAACCTTCAATCAAGATCCCTGACCCTGGGTTCACAGCATTCTCATAATCTACGACCAATTTCACAATAAAGGACGGTGTGGATGGAGAAGGTGGTTTACAACATGAGGTCGTTGGAGATATTGTTCTTCAATCTAGATGACACAAGTTTGATCCTGGAGTAGGCAAAGGTAGGAATGGAGTTTCTGCTCAAGAAGAGTGAGGTTCATCAATGAATTTTGTCTATGGTTATGCTCTGAAATTTTCCCCTTGTTCTTGGTTTAAAACATTTTGCAGAAAATTTTTGAGAATTTTCCTTTATTTATCGATCTACTACTGCATTCTTCTTTTTGTTTGTCGGAAATGTTTGTTTAGTTTTGTTTTTTGTTAATACAGATTTGGCTTTCATTCCTGTAACTACTTATTTACATAATGGCGAATGCATCAGCTTTAGTTATTCATGCTTTGTGATTTCCAAATAATCCTTCCTTAAACCCCTTAGTATGAGTTCAAAAACATTACAGTTCAAGTAGATCACAAAACAAGCCCTTATAAGCAATTGGTTACTCGGGTTACTGTTCACTAGGAAATTCTAAATTTACGATCAAATTTTGAAAAATCATAACTAATTCCGGAAAAATCGTATTGAGGTGGTTGAAAATTTGCAAATTGATAAAACCCGAAGGACGAATTTTCCATCTCCAAGAAAAACCATTCTAATCCCCTATTAGGAAAATTCCTAATTCTCCCTTTGGGGCTTCAACTCTCACATAAAGTTCTTATTTCGTATTGAGGTGGTTGAAAATTCTATTTGAAACTCTTTTAATTCTCTACAGAAAAAAAAATATAAATCTTAACTTGACCCTTTCCAATTCATATAGTTTATTATGTGAACTTTACTATTCATTTGGTAAAAACTGTAATTTCCAGTTTCTCTGCCCTAACTTTGATTAATCATGACTCTTAATACACATATCCATTTTAACTGATCTACTACTTGTTTTAAAGCTCAAGATGTGTATTTTAATCAAATTTTGTGGGTAGATTCATTCATTTGCTTTCTTTTCACCTTGTCACCATTTTGTGACTGTTAGGGATAATTTATCCCCTATACTTGCATTAACCATTCTTAATTAATTTAATACATATGCAATACCAATCCAACATTGCATTAATTATTCTTATTCATCATTATAGTCCATCATACATGCAATAACGTTATTTCCAATACATATCACTAATTGGTACATATAATCTCATAATCACATATCATTACATAACATAATATAATGCACTATTTCACATTTTTTCCTTTCTTTCTTTGTTCTCCTCCAAGCATTGCTTTCCTATGAGTATACACCTCTTATGTTTGGTTAAGCGAGGGTGAGATTCGGGAGAATCTTAGTAATAAACATTATCTAAATACATGTAAGACAAATGCAAGTGTATGAAGCATTTGGTTTCATATACTTTCATGCTCTAAAAATAACATTTTTATATGCTTAACATTGCATACATGCATGGCTATGAACTAAACAAAACATAGAGCAACATTTAAGAAATCACGCTTTTAAATCATCATGAACATACAAGCATACATGTCAAGCATTCAAGAAGGTAAGTGTACTACCTTGTAACCTTTAAGTCTTCCTCTTTCTCCCTTTGCTTCCAACTATCAAAATCGTTTGATCAACCTTGTCATTTATCTTTCTTAGTGTCTCATGGCCCTTGTCTTGGAGTTTGGATTTGTCCTGAACTTCATGAGCTTCTTCTTCTTCCTTTTCCCTTGAGAAATTCTGTGCTCCCCCCCCCAAACTCTCCTCTTGGCCGAAAGTCTTTAAGGAATAGGAGAGGGAGGGTATTTATAATTGGTAAGCTTAAATCTTAGCTCTTGATCTCGTGTATGTATGGCTTAATCTCAGCCATTCATTCAATCTTTTCTTATGATCTTGCCATGTGTCCCTTATCTCTTATCTTCCATCTTGATCAAGCTAAATGTCTAAGCTTCTAGATTGCTTCCTCCTTATGCTGACATCACACCTCTTACATCATGCCTACGTCAAGTATGCCATGTGTTTTTTTATTAAGGCATCAAGCTTATAATTTTGTCACATGTCTCTTGTAACTTGCCAAGTGTCTTTTTGTAACATTTCTACCAGTGAGAACCATACATGTGGCGTGAAACAAGAGAAGAAAAGAGAATTGGAAAGCTTCTACAACAAGCTTACAAGCTACCGGTCTCATTTGCCCTTTACCGGTTCTTTTTCTTTTTTCACTTGCTTTCTTAGAATTTCTAACCAATGAATTGGCCTACATATGGCACCATCTTAGAGGAGCATAGGAGAAAATAGTTAGCTTCACTAACAGGCTACTTAACCTCACTGAGTCACGTAGTAGATATTTCACTGTATCAGGTAGACAGAGAACTGTATAAAACACACTCGTATTGCATTTTGATTTTTCTACTATCCATAAATATCTCCCGGTGACTCATTAGATGACTCAACAACGTCATAAATGCATTTTGGCGACTCAGCATGCTGACTCAAGACTCTCATAATTGCTTCTAGATATTTTCTTTGACTTTGTCTCCTATTTAGGGGACAAAATTTATTTAATAGTTGACTGGAGCGTTTTATTTAATCTAGAGTTGTAAAAATTCATCTATCTATACCATAAACTTCCTTTAATTCTGCAGAAAATTTATAAATTTTCTTAGATTATAACTCAACTCGTTGGTATTTTCTTTTTGAATTTCTCGTAAAATGCCCATAAACGGCATAACTTGCTTTTAAATCTTCTTAGAGCCACTATACTAGCCTTCTGGGGATGAAACTAATTTTATAATTTTTTACAGCCTCTTAACTCATGAATCCCTATTTTTATTTACTTTTCTAAGATTTTCTTATGGCCCAAATAATTAAATTTAACCGTGTACCTCAAAATGAGCCACAATCTTTAAATTCATTTAATGTTAATTTAAGGGCATTTTTTAAATTTTTCTTCATATACAAACCTTAACATGCAATTTCGCATTTTTTTAGGATTTTCTAAAATTTCTGGGCTTATTTTTTTGTATTGTCTTTTCCGACCCGAAACCTTTCAAATTTATGATTTAGTCTCTGATAGGGCTTAGCCTCAAGAATCATTCCTTTAAAGTCTCTAGCTCTAGCACAACTTTTGGCCCCTCATTCATCTCCATTTCTTATTCACGGGTCTTAAAATTTTTTCGAAATCTCTAACTTTATTTACATTTTGGTTCCCAAAACTTTCTTAATTTACCGTTTAGTCCCTAAAAATCCTATTACTTTTTTTTTCACATTTCTGGGACTCTTGCTGACTCGGGTTCAGTAGCCTGCCCATCTTAGGCTATTCTTGATACTTCTAGCTCTAAAATTTGAGATATTACAATTGCCATTTTTCAACATTGAGCTTTAGAATTTTCTTATCCATGTTTCCTTATTTCTTTCTCTGCCCTCTTTTGTTGATGCTTTTATTGATTTTAATGAAGTTTGTAACCATGGTACGTAGGAACTGGAACAAAAGTCTTAAGAAAAGAGAGTTTTTGAAGTTGTTTTGATTTTATTGATAAATGAGTGGGAAAATTATTTTGTTTTCTACTAGAACTTTTTAAGATTTGGAGTTTGTGAATTAAAGAACCGAATTGAAGAAATGGCTAAATGGGTTTTCCCTAAAGAAGAAAAACTAAAGGATAATTTGAGGGGTACTTGCTTGAGGAAAAAATGATGACAGTGGAAATTCATTTTTTGGTTTTTTAATGATGTGGCACAATATCCTACGTGGCAAAAAATAACATCCTAGATGGCAGAGCCACCTTAAAATAAATGGGTCAACAAACATTGAACATTCAGGTTTGTTAGGGAAGGTTGAAATTGCTACGGCTTAAACACTTTTGGGATGATGTTGCTCGGAGAAAAGCTTTTTAGTAGCCAGTGCTTTCTTGTATAAACTTCTGAGACAAAAATGACCTTTAACCCCATTTACAATTATCAAGATGATGTCCATATCATCCAAAAAGGATCTAATCAATTCTAAGATCTTCTACATGGCATCAATGTTTCTAAACCCAAACCGAGCCCGTCCAACCAGCAACCACAAAACACAATGGGTTGTTTTTTATGTTTAGACTACTAGAGAAGTTAGCTTGTGTTGAACTATTCAGAACCGGCTTTAAAGCCGAGAACCAAAGTTAAATTGCAACTTGAAAAAGAAAGAGGAAGGAAAAGAACAATGGCAGACAAACATAAAAAAAATCCAATGCTTCGTTTAAATGGGAAGAAAAGTCGAGAAGAAAGAAAATGATAGGAGAAAAAATGGTGATAAGAGAAAATTGTGAAGAAAATATTATCATAGCTTTTGTTTTGATTAATGAGAGAAAACAAGGAAGAAAGAAAATAAACAAACTAAAATGCTTATTTGAGTTACACTAAAGCAAAAATGTCACAACGATCATTTCATTTGCTTGCCATTATATTACTCCATTTACCCATTAATTATTTGAAAACGCATGCTTAGATTATTTCATTTTTATGAATAATTTTTAGAATCGTAGATTAATTATATACGATTATACGATCATAACATATATACCTTAAATTTTTAGAACCCAACCCTATATATTCATCTGAGCTTATTAAATTGAATTATTTAAGTTTATTTTTTTAAGATATTTAATGATATGATTTTTTTTTACACATATTAGATATGCATATACCATTATTTTATTTAATTATTGTGTCATCAGCTTGCCTATTGGTCCAAACAATTAAACCAAAAAAAAAAAAAACCATGACCCTTTAACCTTTTTAATTCAGTATCCAATTCAGCTTTTAAAATATTGCATAGTATTGAAGGTCTCATAACTGAAAGCCTAATGTAGAGTGGTATAACTAAGAGGCTAGAGAGAAAATTTGGATTTCAATTTGTGATATTAAAGTCCCATAATATTAATATACATATTGATGGTGCAAATAAGGCCTTAAAGTTACATATTCAAGTCCATATACATACTTTGAAACCACAAAGCTTAAGCACATGGCAAAGCATAAAAATCCATGAAATTGGTGTGCCATAAGTATAAAAAATTTTTTATGGCATTGTTTAGTTGAGCAACAAGCCCATAACGTAAGTTTAATAATTGTTTTGAGTCTTTTTGTGTTAATTCAATTATTTTAATTATATTTTAGTGCATTTTCAGTCCATCAAATATAAATAAGGGTTTATTTTTATATCAGCTAGACAAGCTTCCTCATCCATTGCATGGGAAGATTATTAACCTAAGACATTATTGAAAGCATAAAGGGCTAACAACATGATATTATTAAGCAAAACATAACTTCATTTTCACTACATACTTCACAACAAACACAAAATGTTGCAGCATTACATAGAGGGTAAATTTTTAAAATTTCCGTATAAACAACATTTGCAGCGGTCTTCACATTGGTACTTCCATTATCACTAATGAGTAGGTGCTTCCTTATGCTACTACTAATTAGTTCTGCAAACAAATTATTCCCCCCCAACTTATTCGCATGTTAGATGCACTTAATCCAAATCACAACATAATTAATATAAACAAAAGTAAGTTCTACCATGATCAACGATTAGTATCCAACTAAGAAGATCATGCAATTAAGGCAAGTTCCTAAATATCTCTCTGTATGCAACATTTATAGTTTCCTTCTTTAAATAAGAAATCCTGAAAATAAACTATCCAGATGATAGATGTGTAAAAAATATCATCAGCTCTAACTTTTTAATGCCCATGTTGCATCCTAATATGAAGATCTTCTTTTCTGATAAGTATCAAAATAAATTCCATTTAAAGGTGAGGTTTTTTGGTCATCTAATCAAGAAATATTGCATAGAGAAATTAATAAAATCAACTATTACATGGAAATGATTGGTGCAAGGAAGCATTTTTGTAAAAGTAAGTGAAAATTAATAGCATGATCTACATTTAATGAAAGATCCATTATTTCACCGCATTTAGCACATGTTTAGAAGTGCTAAGGTTTAGGTGAATCATGAATTGAGCCTGTAAGTTGAAAACTTACATTTTGATTCTTGGGTTACTATTCATTTGGTAATTCTAGATTTGTGGTTTAACTTTGAAAATTCATAACTAATTATAGAAAAATTGTATTGAGGTGATTCAAATTGTCGTTTAAAGCTCTTTCAATTCTCTATAGGAAAAAAATACTCATTGGGTCATTTACATGCTAATTTAATACAGATAAATACATAAAATAGTACTATTTATTTGGTCAAAACTGTACTTTATAGCTTTTCTGCCCTAAATTTGAAAAATCATATTTTTTTAGCATACACATCTATTTTAGGTAATCTACCATTAATTCTAAAGTTTAGTATGTGCGCTAGTTACTCACAAAATATCATGGGTAGAATCACATGTTCACTTTACTTTTGATCTGTCTCAAATGCATTGCTCATTATTAGAGTGTTTATCCTGTTATTGAAATTAGTATGCTATAAACAAACATTATCATATATGCAACCATTCTATAAATCATTCTCATGCATCATCATGCTCACTCTTACATGCCATTCTTATCATTCATCATTACATTATTAGGATTATGGTTTTGATGATAACAAAGTTAGTTTAAAGTAGTTCAGTCTGTTGATCGATCAGTATTTATTGATAAGCTATCAGATAAATTGTCAGTGCAAACCAGTAATATGACTGATATTTTGATTGATAAGTTGTTCGATAATCCGTTGATTGATAAAATGATCGATTATCGCTAACGTAGAAGTTATACAAGTTTACAGTTAATTATCGATCACTTGATCGATAATGTAAGATAATCGAACAAGTAATAGATAAAGAGAACCAAATCCAGAGTGCATTTATCGATCACATGATCGTTAAATCAGTTATCGATGAAGACTCCGATAAATGGTAATACACTATACTCATTCTGTACATTGATTTTGTCACCATTTATCGATCACATTATCAATCATTCATTTATCGATAATATGATCGAACATTGTTCGCTAACTCTCTGAATGCAGGTACTCATCATAGCTGCTGATCGATAACCTTATCGATCACCAAGTTATCAATCACATGATCGATAATCAGTATTTTATCTGCTCATACTTAGTTCTTCTATAACCAAGTTATCGATAACATTATCGATAATTGAATCTTTCTGAATAGTACTTTTTCATATAACATGATCGATAAACAGCTTCAGAATAAAATCTTTATTTCACAGTTTATCGATAACCTGATCAAACACTCACTGATCGATCACCTATTTGATAAATCCAATTAATCCTTGCTCTTCACAGAATGATTTTCACATGGTATTTATCGATAACATTATCGATCATGAATTTATCGATAATGTGATCGATCAACATGAAATGAAGTTTCATTTTTGTAACACTTAAATTATCGATTATCTGATCAATCAACAAGTATTTGATAAACTGTTCGATCACGTTACTTTTCTAGTTCTATTTAAATTAGCTATGATGGTTCTCAAATTCAACTCTCTATTTTCTTCCAAACTACTTTTTTAGCATGCATGATCATCTTGACCATTTTGCTAAGTGATTCATAATCAAAGTGACTCTGATCTTTCTCTGGTTCACATATCAGCATAAGTGTCTTTGTTGCATTTTATCGATCACTTGATCGATAAATCAATGATCCATCACTTGATCGATAATCTTATTTAACTGATTCAAAAAGCTTTCACTCTGATTATCGATAACCTGATCGAACAACCAGTGATCGATCAGCACTTCGATTAAGAATGTCCAGATTGTTATTCTGCATATTTAACAGACTTTTTGATTCCACCTGAAAACAATGAATAATCATTTTATCATCTGTTCAGTTCTACCTTAAGGTTTACATTGCAAAGATTAACTTATTGAAGTTAAAAGTGTTGTTGCAGATTACGAAGAGAAATCACAACGGCTCTTCAACAATTGATTACGTAGCTTGTAACCTACTGTGTCAGAAGCCCAGAAGCATTAATGGCGGAACTGTTGTAACTGGGAAAACAAGCAAACGGAGTCACAACGGCTAGAAGCTCTTCCGTCTAACGATTACTTAACAACCTCAACTATAAAAGGCGCGAAGAAGCATTAATGAACGGAATTGAATAACCAAGCTACCATCTGTGATCATTTACTATTGCATTCAATTATCTGTTCTTTCAATTTTACTGAGTGTCAGTGTTTATCATCTATACACTCTGTAAGAGAGATTACTCACTCATCATTGATTACATTAGTGTGATACTCAAGAGTGTGGACTCTTGGGTGGGTTTGTAACCTTACGGGAAGTAAGGGAGAGTGATTGAGTGAATCAATTACTGTACTGAGACGCCAAGAGCCCGATCAATCTTGGTAGATAGTGAAATACTCAGAGGTGTTCTGAGGACTAGACGTAAGTCAAGTGGTTAAGATCGAACCAGTATAAACCTTGTGTTTGTCTCTCTACGGTGAAATCTTCCTAAACTTACACTCTGTTTTTGATAGTATTTATTTTTAATTCCGCAATTTTTTCAACTCACCCAATTCACTCCCTCTTGGGTGAGACTGCCACTAACATACATAACATCATAGGCATGTTCAGAAATATGTCAATATAAAGGAGAAATATTGCATTATGATATATAAACACATTCCTTCAATTCTTCTCTTCTTTCGTTTGATCCCCATCTTGCATTCCTCTTCCATAAACATAATACCTATTGTGGATGGTTAAGGGGGATTGAGATTCAGGAGAATCTCAATAGCAAACAAGTACCACCCAAACATACATGGTATAGCTTAGCATTCATAACATGCTTACAAACATAACATTCTCACAACATAATAACATATTTGGAAACTATCATGCATCAATCATAAATCACATAGGCCTATAACATGCTTTAAGTATTATCACATACACAATGCATGAGTTCATAGTCACATAAATATAACAAACATATTATACATGTAAACAAATACCAAGTACATAAGAGTAGGGTAAAGATAGCTACCTTTAACTTGTCGCATTATTTCTCTTGCTCCCTTTGCAGCCAAACTTTGTAATTTGCTTGGTAAACCTTTCCTTTTCAACTTCCTTGATCTTACATTAACCCATCATATTATTCACTTATTAGAGCCATGGTAACAAGCAACATTCATACTTTACTCTCTTTAACATACATTAACATCTAACTTTTGGACTTTCAATCTAATCTTTCTAAAATTAATTCCATATGCTATTTTCACATAGTTTTATATGTAGAATCTATTTTCAAGCTCAAAATTAACAAAATTTAATTCATTTTCCATGAACAAGCCTTGACCAAAATATATAGGGTTTTAAGGTAAAAGTTCTATTTTTAATTGTAATACTCCCAAACTTACTTTCTCACTTGTACCCTACACATTTTTTCATTCTAAACATATTGGAAGCATCAAAATTATCAAAATCCAATTCTAATTCAAACCTTAGCTATGGAAAAAAAAAAATTACACAATGTCAAGGAGAAGTTGGATTCCTTCCAATTTCATCACTAAACCACTTGATTTCTGCTCGTTTCTTCCTCTTAATCATTAATATAACTTCAATCAATCACTTTTATAATTTAATCAATATTGGCCAGTATCTCATCTTAGGATTTAATGCTTCCAAAACTCAACAAAATCATAACCAAGCTCAATAACACAAAGGATAACAGTAACAACATCAAAATTCTTAACCTTACCTTGTCTTAAAGCTTGGTTAATATGGCCTAAGACTTCATGTTCTTTCTCTTCTTCTTTTATTTTTTTCTAGGGCAAAAATTTCACCTCCCTTACTTTATGTTGGCGAAAATTTTCATGCTAATAGGAGGGGTAGGAGTATTTATAATAGTCTCCATTTTATTTTGCCAGCCCTTGAAGTTGAAAGAAATTACAATGCCATGTGTCATCTTTTCCAATCTTCCATGTAAGTCCAAAGAATTTATTTTGCCCTCAAGGCAATTCTTTTCTAATTTTGCCCTTTAACAAATACTAAAATTCTATGACAATTCCTTTGCAATTTTCCTTTTTACTAATGTTAAAATTTCAATAATACCACCTCATGAAAAATGGCACAAAAAGG
Organism: Neltuma alba; assembly: GCF_004799145.2. NCBI lineage: Eukaryota > Viridiplantae > Streptophyta > Magnoliopsida > Fabales > Fabaceae > Neltuma > Neltuma alba. Next base: position 182,245 of record NW_021635381.1, read on the forward strand.
AGAGAAAATAGGAAAAAATTTGTCCAACAATAAACCCTAAATTACTCCTCTAACAATTTGCAATATTACATCGTATCGATTAATTTTTCGGGTTTAAACTTACCCAATAATATTAACATGTGTTCTTTCACCCTTATCATGTAGTTATTCTCCTTTTCTTGTCATAATGGCTTCACATGGCACATTACTGAGGAAGTAGAGGAGTTGAGATTGAATTTGACTTCTTCGATCATAAAGCAATACTTTAATTCCATCAACTGCTTTTTGATTTTTTCTTGCTCTAAAAATTTCTATATTTACTCCATAAATTCTCTTTAATTATGGAAAAATTCGCTAATTTTTCTTTGGCCAAAATTCTCTTGTAAGTTTTTCTTTTTTAATTTCCCAAATCATGCCCCTAATTGGCATAATTATGCCTTAAATATTTTTAAAGCCAACCTTTTTATCTTTTCATAATCAAACCAATTTTATAAACTCAATAATTCCTCAAGTAATTAATCCCTACTTTTCTCTAATTATTTGAGACCTCTTCGCATTTTAAATAAATGGGTTTAGTTGAATAACTTATAATTAGCCATATTTTTAAAAAATTCCTTAAAATTCATTTTGAGGGTATTTTGGTCATTTTAAATCTTAAATGGGCTTTAACATCTCATTTCCCATTTTTAGGATTTTTTTAGAATTTTGGATATATTTTTCGTCTTTACCTTTTTAACTCTAAAACTTTCCAAATTTATAATTTGGTTCCTGCTAGTGTTTAACCTCGAGTATCATCTCATTAAGGTCTCTCATATAACCTTTGATCCATAATCATTCTCATTCCTCATACTTGTTGCTTGAGACTTCATTAGAGTTTCTATCTTCCTCGTCCCTCCGTCTCAGAAAACTTTTACTTTGTAATTTAGTCATTAAGAATCTTTTTATCATTTCAGAGAATTTATAAGACTCCTGCCAATAATGTTATATTTAACATTAAAGAAGAAGGTAGTAAGAGACAAATCCAGATACAAGAAAAGGTTATGGTTGAAATTCAAAAGGACATTGTATGGGCTTCTCCTAGTTAAAAACCTGTTCTCTTTTAATGCACAAGGTTTTTAAAATTCTTAAACTTAAAAAGGTAAAGATAAGTTAATGAATAGGAGAAGGAGGAGGAGGAACCACAAAAATTTCTAAATTTACCAATTCTTAATAGCCTTCTAGAGAGAACTCAATGCTTGGAAGGGAAAAAATGAAAAACTACTGCTATACCTTTATTATTGCATATGATGCGATGACTGATGTGCTATAGAGACAGTTTACAATCATCATGTAGTAGACTCATGCTATGACTAACATGATAACAATGAAGAAAAAAGTGAAAGTAAATTTATCCAAAATGGGAATAAAGAACCTGCTACTAGTTGTCATTCTACCAAAGCTTTGTTTGACTTGCCTAATACTGCTGTGTTCTATGTGTTATTATAAGACATGTAAAAGACATGCATAGGCAAGCCTATTATTAATACGCACTAAGGCACTTTAAGGCAAGAATCTAAACATGAATCCCACTTATCACTTCAAGCAATTAATAAGAGAAAGATTTGGTTTCCTTCTTATTTTAATTTGGAATCTACAATCCATCTTAAAGTAAAGGACATTTCTCTCTTGGTGATGATAAGTACTCTCCAGTAAATTAAAGTTAAAGACTTTCAGAATTAATACTAACCACTATACAATGTTTAATCGTCAAAAGAACTGCAAAAATCTTTGTTTACTTTTGGCTTCTTTTACTTTTAATTAAAATAGTTAATATTTCACTTTTAACTCCACATTAGATAGAAATCATTGCTACCTTGAATAACTTGCTATCCATCACAAGAAGTTGTAATAGTTAAACAAGTGATTAGCAAAGATTTTTTTTTAAGACAAAGAAGTCCACAAATGAGATTCAACGCTTCTATTTAATGGGTAAAAGATGTTCCGGTGAAAAAAGAAAATTTTGGTTTCTTGTATTTTCTCCTAATTGACTCCTCTCCTATTAATAGAGCCATTGTTTACAATCTATAAGATGATTGATTGTGTATAATCTGAGGAATGTTAATGCTTAGGAACAAAGTAAATTATTATAACTTGGGAATAATAGTTCCCACATAAATCGATAAGCTAATGAATTCAACAGAGGTTTGTGGATGAGAAGTCAAAGAAAAAACTACAGAATTCTAGAAAGAAAACGTCATTTAGAAAGGTAGCATCCCAAACCACAAAAATATAGCCTCGACTAGTATACATCCAACTGAAACACTACAGCAAAAAAAGAGTTCGCAAGAAAATATACCAAGAGAGGAAAAGGCAATGGCAGACCCACAACCAAAGATCCTGAAGTGAGCATCAATAATCTTATCTCCTTGTTAACATTAATATGAACCTTCATAAGATCCCCACATGCTGCAAGTACATCGATTATATCAACACAAAGCACCAGTGCATTGCTTGAGGTCAATTTTTCAATTTTGAATGAGAGAGATATAAATGAAAAGAATCAGTTTTTGGGGGGGGGGAATAAAACAAATATCAACCTTACATGGCGTATAAGACATGAAACACACAGTTTAGTTTAGGGAAATCTCTCTCCCCTCTTTGTTTAACCAATTGGCCAAAACCAGAGAATAGAGCCTTGCAACCTTGACTTCCATCAACCCCGCCTCCATTCTTTAATCAACATCTAGAGCCGTCAAAATGGGTCAAGCCCATCGGGCCAGCCTTTTAAGTGGAGGGCCGGGCTTGTATTTTAGGTGGTTTAAAAGAAAATTGGGTTTAAAAGGGCTAGCCCTATAGGGCTCAAAAATAAAAGGGCCAAGGACTAGCCCTTCTAAACCAACCTTTTTTTTTATTATTATCAATATATTTATAAAGTTATATATTAGTCTTTTATGAATAAGTTTAAATTAGAAAAATACTTAGAAGAATCAATATTCAAGCTAGATAATTGAAAAGAATTAGATGTCTTGGACTTGTAGAAGAACAATTAAAATCAATTTTTAATTCTTTCAAGAATGGTAGCTGATATTCTTAACATGTTAATCACCATAATAGCTAGTAGATCTTCATTTACCATCGGTTTACATATCCTAACAAAGTGTAAAACTTTTCTTATTCGAACAAATATTTAGGCTCTTATTTGTACTTATAACTATTGCATAGTTTTATTTTAGATAAGGTAAATGAAGACAAAAACCTTAATATTTTTATCACTGAAGAAGAGCTCACTTGTAGTAAAGAACAATCAAATATTATTGATCTTGATGATACTGATGAAAATGAAGATAAAGATAATAATGATGTTGATATTGTTAATCTTTAACTGCTAGGTTTTTATCTTTCTGTTTTTTGTGTTTTCTTAGATTTTGATTTTTTTTAATTTTGGACAATAGTTTATTGGCATTTAATTTTTTCTCTATACACCACTAATTTATTTTACTTATATTTATAATTTGAATAAAAAATCTTAGAAGTTTTTTTGTTTTATTTTTATTTTAAAATAATTAAAAAAATTTAAATTTTAAAAAATAACATAAAAAGGCCAGCCCTTTTAAACCCTGAGCCCGTATGTTCAAGGGTCGGGTTTTAATAATTAGATAATTTTAAGGTATGTGGACTTTAAAGGGCCAGCCTTTTTAGGCCATGGCCCTTTAAGGGCTAGCCCTTTAGGGCCGGGCTAGCCCTTATTGATAGCTTTATCAACATCATTGTCTTTCTCTATTTTTCATCACCACCTTCATCTGCCTTACTCATTTTCTTCACTTTAACCACTATTAATGAGCTCTATCTTCAAATCCAGTACCACAGTCAGCTAAACCAAAACAGAAGCCTCACAAACTCAACTTTATCTTCTTTGGTTATCGCTAATGACTGGTGGGAAAGTAAAAAAAAAAAAAAAAAGAGAATTTATATCACCCTCTAATGCTTGGGGAGGGAGATTTTGAATTTTGAATTTGAGACAAGAATTATTGAGAATAAAGAGGATGATGACAGTCTTGGGAAAGGGGAAAAGAAGAAGGGATCAGCATGAGAGGTGTTGAGAAAGCTGGAGAAGTCAACATGTTTTTTTTCTTCTATGAAAAGATGAGTAATAAATAACTTAAAATTTGAATTTGAAAGATTATAAGAGAGTGCCTCAAATGATGAAAGAGTTGAGGAGAGATTGGGGGAGATTTAATGGTAAATGTGGCATAAGCTCAAATGATTAATCAATGCATTATTTGGCTCTAATAAAGCCCCAGAAATTGCGATTGCTAAAACCAAGCCGTATCAATATTTGGCAATTTTTTAATGGAGCCGATTACTACATATGAATAATGAAACGACTCCGAAGTTGATGTAGAGCTATACTCTAGTACTGCTTGTAAGGGAATAATATTAAAGGATAAGTTGATTATGATTTTCAAGCTATCCATAGATCTAACTCTTGGCAATGCAACATATAATTGACCATTATTAAAAAAAAAAGGTTTTGCTAGGAATAATCCATATTTCTCAACGATTGCCCATGGCTTTTATTCATTGTCATGGCAAAAGATAAAGTAATTGGAAATTGTCTCCTTTGCATACGAAATGACTATTTGCTTTTTAAAGGATTCATGTCCATCCTATAAAGTAAAACCTTCTCATTAGGTTTTAAGCCATTTAAAGTTATTGTTTCAATCACCATCTTGCCTCATTGTCTTATGTTTCTCAATAGCTTAACAAGTGCTCCTACTTCTAAATCAAGCTTTTGTGGCGGCGGACCCAAGCTAGTTATAGTATTCAAAAACTCTGTTGTATACTAATTGTCAAATGAATCACTAACTTGTGTCACATCCCACAAAATTTAACCCTAATAATGGGTATAAAAAATTAAGTTAAGGGTCAATAGGAAAAGTAGACTAGCTCAAGAAGCCAGGCATGACATAAAACCCAGATAGGATTCATACTGATATTTTTGAAATTATCAGTCCAGGAAGGGCAAAATGGAAAATTTTGAAAAAAAAATTCCAATTTTTTTGAAAAATGATAAAAAGGTAAATTAGAGGTTTTGGAAACTTATTTGAGGTCTTGGAGGTGGAAATAACTTGAAAATAACTTATTACAAAATTTTCTGAAAACATAGGCTTTTCCAGAAAAAATAGAAGAAATTAAGCAGCAATAATTATTTTAAATATGTAGAGGCCTCAATAATTCTAGAAAAATATAAAAAAAGGATTTTTTTGAGTTTATAAAATTATTTTCATCCTCTGAAAATATAGAAATTAATTTGAAAATATTTATTACCAAAATCCTATGGGTAATACCCGATTTTGAAGAAGATTCAAATTAAATAGTTAGAGGTTGAGATAAATTTCAAAATTTTTCAGAGGACTTTTCTATATCAAAAGGGAATTTTTAATGGAGAGAAATGAGTTTTTGGAGGTCCAGAACTATTTTTGGAAATAGTAATCCAAATAGTGAGTTTTGGTTAGAAATTGATATTTGTGATTGAACCACACTTCTTCTTTTCTAATCAATTTTGGGCTTCAATTTGGACCAAGAAAGCCAAGAAATTTCATGTAGTCGTGGCCCATTTTGAAAAGAGAGCTTAAGCCCAATTTACACCTAAAATCCAAAAGAAAAATCAAGAAGACGGGACACTTGGCATGAGATGACATTTGAGACATATGAAGAGGGACACATGTCCCTTATGTGGCATAAAATAGCGCCATTTTGGAGGACTTATGGTCAAATCTTGAGCTCTATAAATACCGCCTAAATGCATGAAATTCAGCCAAAATTACACAAAACAAGGAAAATTCTGTCCAACCAAAATCTCACCCTTAAGTAGCACCTAAAACCTTCCAAATCAAGGAAAAATCATCAAGCTTCAAGCAAGGATCCATTAAGGTATGTCTAAGCTTGATTTTGGTTAGATTTAAGGGTTATTTTGATTAAAATTTCATGATAAAACCTAAGCCCCTATGCTGTGTGAAACATCCTTCCTTTTACGCCTCAAAGTATGTGTTTGGAAGCATTATGGTTCAAGCGATTCACAAAACAAGCCCTTAGATTGAAAATTTATAATTCGTTCTCAAGTTATTGTTCACCAATTAAATTCCAGATTTTGGTCTAACTTTGAAAAATCATAACTAATTATAGAAACATTGTATTGAGATAGTTCAAAATTCTATTTGAAGCTCTTTTAGTTCTCTACAGGGAAAAAATATAAAACTGAACTTAACCTTTATAATTCATACAGTTTATTCATTGAAGTTTACTGTTCATTTGGTCAAAATTGTATGTTCCAGTTTCTTTGTCCTAACTTTGATCAAGCATAACTCTTAGCACATACATCTATTTTAAGTGATCTATTACTTGTTCCAAAGCTCAAGATGCATACTTTAATCATACTAAATTTCATGGGCAAAATTAATCGTTTGTCTCACCTTTACTTTGTCACTAATTCATGGCTCCTTTAGGAGTGCTTTATCTCCCTAACTTGTATTAATAATTCATAATTAATTCTTTCTTTACATGATCTCATTCCATCAATCCATAAACTATTCCCATACATTATCATAATCAATTATACATGTCATCATCGTGATTTAACATCACATAATATTAATGGCATATTGATATCATATATGAACATACAAATTATAAAACATACTCCAATACATTTCCTCAATTCTTTTCCTCTTTCCCTGCTTCCACTTTATGCATCCTTTGCTTGATCATTATCACCTACTATGGTTGGTTAAGGGAGAGTAAGATTCAGGAGAATCTCAGTAGCAACCATTATCATTTATGCATACAAGATGGATGTAAGTGTATGACATGTTTACTTGATCTAACTCATGCTTACTTATAAAATATTCTCATGTTCAATGTTTCATACTAACATGCATGACCATAGAAAACATCATTGAAATAAAGTATCATACTAGCATCACCATCTCATAATATCATCCAATCACATAATGTACATCAATACACAAACATGCACATCAAGCATACAAGAAAGGTAAGTTTACTACCTTGTATCCTTAAACTTTCTTCTTGCTCCCTTTTGATTCCAACCATTAAGGTTGCTTGCTCAACTTTTGCCATTCATTTTCCTTGATGTCTCATGACTCTAAATGTACCAACACATCATTTCTATTCATTCATTAGAGCCATGGTAATCAACAACATCAATACTTTGTTTTCTTTGAACTACATTTCTAACTTTTAAGCTTGATTTCTAACTTTTCTAAAATTAATTCCAAATGCTATTTCCATACAATTTTGCATGTAGCATCCATTTTCAAGCTCAAAATAATCAAAATCAAACTCCTTTCCCATAAACTAGCCTTGATTGAAATATTACTCAAGTTACATAGTCATGAAATTCAACCAATTTCAATATAAAACCACTTGATTCTTGTTCATTTCAAGCTTTAAACATTATTCTAATATCAATTTCATCCTCCCCTACACTTAACCGTTTCGTGCAGCATGTCCCCCAAGGATTTCAAGCTCACAAAAACCATTAAAATCCATAACCAAGCTCAACAATAACAAGGGTATTGAAAACTACATCAAAAACCATAAACATACCTTATTTTAAAGTTTGATCTTGCATGGGATCACTTGACATTTCTCTCTCCTTCTTCTTTCTCTCTCTCGAATTTATTTTGCAAGAGTTTTCCCATAGTTTCCATGATATTGGATGAAATGAGGGGGAAGGGAAGGGGTATTTATAGAATTTAAGAACAAATCCTGGCCATTGATTTTAAAATTGTAAGATTAAATCTTGGCCATCCATTTTTTCCTCTTTGTCTTGTAAAGACAAGTGTTCTCATGACATTATGCTTACATCATCAAGTCAGATGCCTTTAATCCAATCGTACATGTGTCTTGTATCCAATCGTACACGTCTTGCATCCAACTGTATATGTGTCTCTTTCATCTAACCATACACTTGTCTCTTCCATATCCCTCCATCATTTTGGCATTAAAATAGGAAGGAAATTAATATAAAATTCTTGCAAAATATATCTCTTAGACATTTCTCCACCTATCTTGCCATTTTGCACTATATCGAGTACTTTTTCAGGTCCTGACTTACTCGGGACCATTGGGACATGTCCTGACACTATTTTCTCACCTCAAATAAATTCACATGGCATTATATAAATGCCTAAAAAGGAAGCGATGCTCTTCCCCTGTTCTTCTATTAAAATAAAATAATTAATAATATTTATTTTGAAGTAAACTTGACCGAATTCTTTCTACCGGTCCACGACTCTAAGAATCTGTCTTCGGGTACTAATGCTATTTATTCATCACAAGGGATTTCTTCAATTTTTTTAAGTCAAAAGTCAACCTCTAGACATTTGACTTTGACTTTCCCTGGATAACCTGTAAATAGGCTTTAAATTCTATTAAAGCCAACATCTTCTCTTTCTAGGGATGAAACTATTTTTAAAACCTGTAATTATTCCTCAAGTATTTTTTTCCTATTTTCTTCCAATTATCTAAGGCCCCCTATACTTTAAATAATCCATTTTCACTAATATTCAAAATCAGTCAAAACCCTGGGAATTCCACAAATTCCTTCCAAGGGTATTTTCATCATTTTTAGCCTCACACTGGCCTTTGGACCCTAGTCCTATTTTTCTGCAATTTTTTTGAGGTATTTAGGCCTTAATCTATCATTTCCCATTTTTTTGGGATTTTACTGGGATTTTTGGGCAAAATTTTCATTTTTGCCCTTACCAGCCCAAAACCTTACAAAATTATGATTTTACCCCTGGTTTGACTTAACCTCATAATTCACCTCATTGAGGCCTAAAACATAACTTTTGGCCTATATTCATCTCTATTTCTCATTCTTGGGTCCTGAGACTTTACCCGAGTCTCTAACTTCCTCTTTTCTCGGTCCCAGAAAACTTTTCCTTTTTCGATTTAATCCCTGGGAATCCCTCTGTCCTTCTAGGGAATCTTTGGGACCTCTATCAAAAAGGGTCTAGTAGCCTGCCCTTTTCAGGCTAATCCCGGTACTTCTGGGCCTAAAATTTGAGATGTGACACTGTGATTTTTCGGTCACATTGAGAATGGATCAGGGAAGAATGGAAACCATGAATATGAGCTTGGAATTGCATGTTTAATTGATGTTAGAGAAAACCAAAGTCAGGGTTTTCTCATGTTTAATTTGGATTGAGTTTTGGAAGAAAACCAAAGTTAGGGTTTTATATACCCTATTTGGCCACTATGTAATTTTGATGTTAGAGATTATTTCAATGTGATTTGATAATTCCAATGAGTTTAAAAGGGTGTTTTTGTGTAAGGAAATGCTAAGGAAAAGTGTTTAAGATCATTGGAATCAGAAATGAAAATTTTAGAACCTAAACCTACCTATTCGGCCAAGTCAATTTGAGGGGGAAGGAGTGTGATTTTGTTAAATCTAATTTGATATTTGAATTCTACATGAAAAATTGAGTAGGAATGGCCCAAGAGATTGGTTAAAACAAAGAGGAAATAATTATATCAAAAATCAAGAAAAAAAAAGGTTTAATTGAGCTTAATATTGAGCATTAATGTTTATGCTTGGATTATTGGTAATTTGGAATGTGTTTATACTTGGATGGATAGACATTGTGCAAGAAATCAAAGAGGATCAGAAATTTCCCAAAGAGGCCGAATTGAATAATTAATCAAGAGATAGCATTGAACTTATAATTTGAATACTTTCTTGCTTGTTTAAATGTGTATTTGTTATTTGATTTATGTTGCCATGATGTGATTGAGCAAATTATGTTATTATATATGGAATTCTATGTTAAATATGCCTTGTCAATATATTATGAGGAATGGTATGATGGTTTGATTAATTGCTCTCTTCCAATGGCAAATGATATGCACATGAAATATTACATGATAATGTTATTTTCATAATAATATAGCACATTTTATATAGCATGATTAGCATGATAACTATGATTCATTGTTACTGAGATTTCTATAAAATCTCATTCCTTTATGTTTAGATATTCAACAACTAGGGGTTGGGCCAAGCAAAGACAAAGGAAAGGAGATCATTTTGGGACATAATTGATTGTTATGCCTCTTGAAGCAATGTTTGTAATTATTATCAATTGTTATGAATTATTGTGAATTATATGGGATTAATATATTAAAGACCAAAGTTGATATGCATATGATTATATCATCAAGAAATCATGTTTTGGCATTGGTTATGTGATTGGAATGGTCATATGGAATGAAACGAGAAGAATAGCCAAGAATTGTATAAAAAGGGAATAAAAGTTGACTTTTTAAGGGCAAAATTTAACCATACAAAATTCTATGCAAATGGATGAGAATTTGGCTGAAACTTGGCAGGCTTATGGATTACATTTGTAGTTTTAAAACAAGTGATATTTCATTAAATTTGGAATTTTTTACAAAAAATTATCCCTATCCAAATTAAGCATAAATTCTAAAAAATTAAAAAAAAAAACATGTGAATAGTACCACTTTGCGTGAATTCTGGGGTTAATTGGTTAAGTTCTAGATACCAATGATATTTTTTCCTTAAAGATCATATTAAGAGCTTTAAATAGGACTTGAAACTACTTCGTTTCAATTTTTTTAAAATTAGTTATGATTTTTCAAAGTTTAGCCTTTATTAGGATTATAATGAAGAATAACCCAAATTAATGAAATTTTAAAGTTCAAATTTTTCTAACTTATGGCCATAACAAATAATTCCAAATGGTTCCAATTGAGATGAAATAAGTATAAAAGTAAGAGGTGACACCTTCACTTGATTTGTAGACCAGGTCATATCTCTAAGAAATAAATAATAGATGTATTCATTGATTTGATTCACATAGTCAATAGTATGAGCTAATATAACGCCATCATTGAAGTAATCATTTCTTAAGATGTTATCCTGGAGATCTTCATATGTGGGCAACATGATTGCTTTAATTAGACTTTTATAGTTTGAGTAAAAATTCTTTAGGCATTTCTATCTATATGATTCCATCATAAGAGAGTCTTAAATTACCATCACCAACATTCAACAACTATTTTGAAAACTTCTCTAATAATGAGTTCCCTTATCATCTGAGGATGACGTTAATATCATGTTCCTTGTTAATTGAAAAATTGCACAATGATTCCACAACCATGATGAACTGATAGATGTATTAGTGACATTTGCTCTAGTATCTTTAGGAATTACTAGCAAGATCTAATGAAAATCTAATACCATAATTATCCATTTGCCACCAAATGATCCTTGCCAATGCATGATATTCTTGAATGTATAATCAACTACTTTGATACAATAATGTTGGACTATTAGTGCTTCATCCCAAATAATTAGCATCATGCTTTGAATCAGTTGTGCTAATGTAGAATGCTGCTTAATGGAACAAAATGAGAATTCATTTACTTGAATTTACATTGCAAACTGTGAATGTGCAATTCTTCTAGCTAATAATAAAGTTGCCATTATTCCACTCGATGCAATAGTTAGTACAATTTGTACCTTTGGCATATAATGCAAAGGTTAATGTATTTCACAAAAAATGTCTTACCTCTACCATCAGATCCATAAACAAAGAAGAATCCATCATTACCCTTATCAGAACTCAACAATGACATCACCATGTCAAATATTTCTTTCAACTCACAACTTAATGAAGTAATTAGATGTTTGGCATTATAACGCAAGGATTGTGTATCATAATTCAATTGCCCAGGAATAAGCTGGTTTGATATGTCTATAACTGCAATTTCTTAAGGTAGCAATAATAAAGTAGAGTTTTCAAGAGACGACCCATTTGCTTTTAGTAGCTTATCAATTTCAGTCAACACAGTCTATTTTTTATGAAACAATAAAACATATAATTACAAAGAAAAAGGAATAAAGTTAAAGTAACCAAATCTATTCATATCACATATATAAATATAAGCTTAAAGAATATTGCTTACTTGGAAAATCTAAATTAGTGTAAGGCATATATAATAAATTTTCTGACAATAACTTTGAAGTCTTATTCCAAACATGGTTAGACGGTTCAAGCATACATCTTCCAAAGGGAATTTCTAGAAGCCCATATTGTAGCTTCTTTAATTGTATATATGTACTCTTTATCATCATCTAACAATTTATACGCAAAGTATGCTTCTCTAAAAGTTGAGTATACAACTCCATCCACTATCTTTATCTCATCAAATGAAGATGGTCCTCTAATTTTTGTAAGAAGTATTCATGAGTAATATAATTCCCCAGAAGCTAGGGATGCATGAGTTATCTTACCAACTGCAAATACTTTCTCCTTTTGTTTCTATTCACATTTACTTTTTACATAGACAAAATCATTCAGGAACTTAGATTAGGTAATATTCTTGGCAAAAGTATTACCTTCGTTAATCTTCATCCAAGCAAGAAATATATTGAGATCCATACACTCTTTGTTTCCCTAACATTAGAATAAATCATATATTGCTGATCAAAAAGATAAAAACTCAATCTCTTAATTGCAAGATACCTATGATGAAGATCATATCCATTTATATGCTAAGAATCTTAATATGCAGATATGTACCTACAATCATAGTATTATTGAATTTCATTAAAGATTTGTCCTCCAATCTCATTAAAGAAACATATAACAACCCTTTCATTCCATTTACTAATTAATGCATTTGATTGATTGCACTTTTTAAAATTTTGTGGGAGTTTGAAACCTTTGCAGTAATAGAGAATTGTATGGGAAAAATGTATATGTTATCTAAAGGAATTAAGTTAATGTCCACATGTCTCCTATAATCTCTTTCTCTTTTACATAAGGTAACCACCATCATCAATTGTTTTGAAGTCAGTGACCCTTTCTAAAAATTGCTTACTATATTTCTTATGCTTCATATGTGGTGATTTCGAGTTGTTTAAGCCACATGGTCCGTTGATCATGAATTTTCTTATAACAAAGGTGTTACTTCCTTATACGATATTTCTACACAGATAATCTTGCCTATATACTTAGAATTTTCAATCTTATCTCTAAGATTCAAGAACAAAAGGATATATACAACACTCAAAGTAGCACTTAAGCGCTTTCGTAGTAGATTTTATAAAATGAGGAGTTGAATGTTTGAGAAATGGAGCAAAATAAGATGAGAAACACTTGGGCTTTGTGGGATTTGGATTTTTAACTTACTAAGAGTAGAATTAAGCTTGCTAACACCTAGATAAGTGATTTAGACTTGTTTTGTCCCTTTTTTTTTTTGTTGATTTTTCAAATTTTGAGCTAGTTAGATAGTTGGAGGCTTGGGTGATACTAAAATCTATGGGGTTTTAGTAAATCTTTTAAGTTTATATGACTTATTTGGGTTATATAAGATGTTTAATCAGTTTATTTTTGTTGGATTTGGAGTTTTGTGAACATTAAACATAGTATTTAATGAGAAATGGAGGCTTATGATGGATAGTAATAATATGATGGTTTAAATTTATGTTTAATGATTGGGATATGGTAATGTGATTTGAGTTTTAAATTTATGTTTAATGATTGTTATATGTTAATATGATTTAAGTTTTAATTGGTTTAGTTTATGGATTAAGCTTGGATTATTCAAATGGGTATTTTAATGTTAAACCCTAAGTTATGAAATTTTGAGTATGGATGATTGGAATAATTAAAGGTTAATGATTGGTTTCGATAAGTTAATTGAACTAATATGACACTATGTTTGGTGTTGAGATGATTAATTGCGGTTAATGATAAAGAATTAGGTATATAATTGTGGTTATTAATTTTTGTGTTTTAATGTTAATCAGAATTTTATTTTAATAATCATATTAGGTGGGTAGTACTCTTTTTTTTTTTAAAAAAAAAAACATGGTTGGCATGCAATGGATTTAGTAAAATTTTATCCATGACAACATTTAAATATTTATTTTTGCTCTTCTAAAAAATGTTTTTTTGAAAACAAAGCCAACAACAAATAGTAACTAAACCCTTTTTAGCTTGCTCAGTTTTTTTTTACCAGTACTATCATGTCATTATAAGGAAAAGGAAATACAAACACTAAAACAAAGAAAGTAAAACCTAAATAGAGTCTGGAATAAAAACAAATTGTAGAACATTATAGTAGCAACTAACAACAAAGAACATACAAACAACTAAAGCCAAAACCTAACAAACTAGAGGAGTAAAGGGTAGATTCTTATCTATCATGATCGAAAGGGGTGGCATAAAGGGTGGTTGTCTAAAAGACTTGCTCAAACGAGCCAACCCTCCTTCGCACCAATACTGGACAAACAAGGCAGGTTCAAGAAACCCTCTTACCACAAGAGCGAATAAGCAAACCTGAAAGTCAAGAAAGACTTCCAGAGCAACACAAATCATAATAGAGTCAAGCCAACCAATACCAAAAGCCAAAAAGATCTAATAGGAGTGGTAAAAAAAGAGACAACATGAAATACACAACAAAACAAAAGACAAAGATAGGTTACACAACAAAAGACTAGCAATTGAAAGGGGCAACAAAAATACCCAAGCTTTAGCCAGGGAAGCCCCCAACATCTCCAAGAAGCCATCCTGATGGTGGTGAAGTGGTTGTCCGCTGGCCACCCAAGTTTCCCAAAAAAAAGAGTCTAGTGGGCTCAGCTTCCATAATGTTTACTTCTCTCTTACTTGGCACTATCTTTAGAATCAACTTCTTACCTTCTTCTCCCTCCATCCATGTCTCATATTTTAGACTCTCTTGCAGCGAAAACTACCATCAATTCCCTATTTCCTTTCCATCAAATAACTTTCCTCCCTTACACAGTAGCAATTGAAGAGAGGACCAGTTTAAACCCTTTGCTACCACTTGAAGAGAAGACCACTTAGAGCTCCTTGCCACTATCACCGTATCCCAGCCAAAACAAAGCCACCCAAGTCAATGGAGAAGACGCTCTCTCGTACAGAGAGGAAAACTCTCACCCTAACAGTGAGAGAAAAAATCTATCACTGTTCCCTCTAAATTCCTAATTTTTAGATCTAATTCTTAGAAAAATACAAATAATTTAATTATTCCACAATTCATCATCCCAAGCATAGTTATTTTATTTTTCAACTCCATTTCATTCTTTATATTAATTGACCTCAATCTTCTCATTTCATCCAAAACCCACAATTTCCAACACTTAAGTTTTAACATAAAACTATCAATATTCATATTCCAACATAGTCGTTAAAACTATACCATCAATCTTTAATGTAACTCCAATTAAACCTAACTAAAGCATCAAATTTAAATTTAATAGTATCATTATAACAATTTTTCAACCAAGCCTAAACTTTAATTTCTCAACTCAACAATTTGAACAAAACTAAATAATAAAGACTCTTATTTCAACGTTATTAGCTCCATTAAAAATCAAATAATCAATTGAAACATCAAGAAATTTTGGATCCATCAAGACCTATATTGTTTTACCATTAAGAATCCAAGAACTAAGGAAAAAGAGATGATAAAAGGAAGGTAAAACACTTATCTTTGAGTCACTTGGCCTCCAAACCTTTGAAAATTCATTCACAACTCTTCTCTTTTCAAGTTTCATTAAAAACCCGCTATTATTTACTTTTTTGAACTCTAAATTTCTAATATTGTCACAAATTCTCAAATAAAATAGATATGTCATACTTCATTGTAGCAACATGACTTTCACCCCAATGAAAACACTATTTCATCACTAGAAATTACAAAAATCTCATGGGTTTCAAAATTCCAAAAATACCATATTTTAACCTTTGCTTATACTTCTTCGATCCAAAATTACACTATAAAATGGGTTTTATATTTGTGATTAGATAGAGTAATATTTTAGCCTCTCAATCACTTATTAGAGGTTTGGGATGTTGTAAATAACAATAAGCTAAAGCAATAAACATGCATCAAAAGAGGTAGTGTTACTATCTAATATTTATAACTCTACACATACAATCAGTTGTCTTCCCTTAGAATTTAGAACCTAAAACATTACAAAGAGAATCATTCCAAAAATTCTAATTACTATTACGCAATAATTAAATTACACGGGTATTTTCTCCATTCACTTCTTTCCAGTAAAATTTTGAGATTCCCATCTAGACTTTAAAATTTAATAAACTTCATTTTATTCTATTTTTTTTTTCTCATTTTTAAAGCATAATTGGCCTCCTCTTTAGGATTCATTTCTATATTCACTATAGCAAAATCTTCCATCCTCAACATAATGATCGCTTTGGCCAAGAGGTTTTCCTTAAATTAGTAATTTATTTCCTTCCAATTTCTTAATTGGCAGAGGCTAGATTTTGCTATGAGATAACAAAAATGTTCTTCTTCTTTTTTTTCCTTTTTAACATGTAATAACAATCCCTTTAAATCCATCCCTCCTAAATCAAAATTATAATATTCATAAGTTAGTATAAAGACAAGAAACATATAAAGCTATTACTGAAAAATTGCGTCCTTTTTAAATTTTTTTTGGCTAAATAAAAATTTTGAGTAAACACCGTTGATGCTTGCTCTTCTATTATTAGGCCAAGATATCTACATGTGTAAACAAAATTATGCAGTCCCATTTTTTAAAATAAGAAAAGGTTAAGGTGCACCCAATACCCTAAAATATTTTCTTGGGTACACCCAGTGTCCTGAACTTATTTATGATACAATTTTACCCTTAAAGTATTTAAAATGAAGTAATCTCATCCAACTTTAATAAATCTTTAAATTTGATTGTTACATTGCTAGTTGGGTTGAAGATGACAAGGGAGATGACATGGCCAACGTCACTAACTATCTCAATCCACAGAAACTGCATAAAAAAAGGCCCCTATCTAAACTTTTTTGATTTGCTTGTGTTGATGCCACCACTATAATATCATCTCTAATCACCAAACCATCATTCTTGAAGGCATTTTTTAAACCATTAATGGAGACTCTTATGTAGGATCAGTACACCAACTCGCATATCGGTGCAACGTTCTTGCGGCACCAATTGAGTTAGTGCTAAAACCAATTGTGGAGGCGTTGAAGAATAGTGATTTGCCTATGCTTGGGAAATTGGCGAAGAATGTGATGTGCAAATCAAAAGCAATGTTATTGGTGTGTTTAGGGAGTGTGATTCTGGCATCAGTTGTATCGTTCTTCACTACCTCAAATACAGGAGCAAATACCTATGGCATATAGAACATGATTTGTACCAGCAATTTCATTTGAAAGCTTTGTAGGTAAGATAACGGGAGAAACATCTCCATCCTTTGATGGCACAGGAGCTTGAAAGAACATATTCTTCACAACTCCTTCTAAATCCATGGAAGATTTTGGTGGTAGACAAAGATGATGGAACTCTAAAGACCCAGTAGACCTCCAACTCTCCATGGCTATTTCCTATACACACTATTCAATGAATTCAAATGAAGTCAAATATCAAAGCTAAAAAAAATCTTATGTCTAAGAAATATACAATTACAACAATATCATGTTATCTCCTTTGTCATATGCCAACTAAGTTTATTTTGGTCAAGCTTTAGCCCTGTTAGTAATTTAATAGTTATTAAAGATTTGTTAAAGTTGGATGAGATTGCATCATTTTAAATACTTTAGAAGTGAAATCATACCATAAATAACTTTAGGACACTAGGTGCATCCAAAAAAAAAAAATACTTAAGGGTGTTGGGTGTACCTTAATCCTAATTTATAATTGAGGCAAAGTTATATCTTTATTCTTTTAACTTTGCATAAGATTTTATTTTGATTTCTTAATTTTATAAAGTGTCTCTTTTAATATTATATAACTCTAACGTTGTTACTTTTAGGGGTGAACATATGATAGACCAGTCCGGGTTAGTGCCTAACCCAGGGTTTGGTCTAAATTTAATTTGGGCTGGACATGATCACTACTATAAAAAAGAGTTTTCACAATGCTAATTTATGGTGGTCATTAGAAAAAACACTATAAAAAACATGACAATGGTATTTTTGTAATTATAGAAAAGTAAATTTTATTTTTCACAGCGGTTATCCAAAAGACAGCCATGAAAAGTTCTTTTAACAGTGGTTTTTAAGAAAACCACCACAAAAAATACTTTTTACAGTGGTTTTTTACATAACTGTCATCAAAATAACTTTTTATGGCGGTTTTTTAAACAACTACCTTAAAAAGTCTATCAAAATTTTAAAACCCTATTCATCACGTGATAATTTTCACTTTTCAAAGTAAGAGCTCATAGTCTCCCATTACTATCCCCACTCGATTTTCTCCCTCCTCCTACCTTTACCGGTGTTTATCCTTTGCTTCTATCATCTTTGCCATGTTCTTCCTTCACCATCATTGTCATTGTCACTGTTGCTGTCGCCATCGCCTCATCCTCTTCATTCTTGTTTGTGAGTTTTTCACCCTTTCTCCTCCATTCTTTCCATGGGTTTCATAGTTTTTGTGGTTTGGTTATTTCCTATGGTTAAAAATGTAATGTTTATTATGAGTTTAAATAGATCTAATTTTTATTCCTCTTCCTTGTTTAAGCATACTTTAATAGTTGAAAGCTTGAATAGATCCTATTTCTCTCTCCCTCATTTTGTAGATCAGAGTTTGACAGCATAAAATTCATGAATTTTATCAAATCTGAGTCTTTGATTTTACCTTTATTAAATCTTAGTAGCTTCAATCTAGTAGTTGAAAGCGAAGCCAAGTGGCGCTATTACGATGACAAAGAATCTATGTTTGCTTCATCAGAATGCTTTTAAGTGGTGACAGGTTATTAGTTGATTGATTCTCAGACTCCTTTCTTTAGAGCTTTGTTCCCCATTCCATCCTAATCAATAGGATGAAAGGTAAACTAAAAAAAAAATTTCATGGAAGTTATCTATATAACCGCCATGAAAAGTCATATACCACGACGATTCCTAAACTGTCTTGAAATCCTCTATATTTTACATTGATGGCATAAACGTCGCTCTTAAAACCGCTGTGAAAAGCTCATTTTAACTACCTTTAAATGTCTTTTGTATAGTAGTAGATAGTTCATGATCTAGTCTATTTCATATAAACTCAGAATCGAAACCAAACTGGGTTTGGTCCACTAAACCACCAAACTAATCTAGGTAGTCCAAAATCAATTTTTTTTTAATAGGATATAAGATTTATTTAACTAGACCTATCAAAATTTGCAATCCACAACACCTTTTTTAATAAGCCCTTCACTTCACTCACGCTCACAAAGTCACCTAAGAAGGAATAAGAAGAATAAGAAAAATACTAGCCCTTCGCTCCTAGCATCAAAGCATATTAAAAAGAAAGAAAGATTGAAATTTCATAACCCAAACCCACATGGATCACAATAGAGAGAGAGGATCTCAAGCTTACCAGTTACAACACAATCACACACGATCATAAAACCTAAAGAGAAGGAAAGAGGAATAACGTGTGGTCATTAGTAGTGAAAAAGAAGAGACACAACAACAATAGAGAAGACGTAAAAAGCATTGTTGTACCTCTTTGAACTTTAGACACTAGGGAAAGCAACGATGAACAAAGAAAGAGGAAGAAGCTTGAGATGAGATTTGACGAGTGGATATTGAGGTAAGGAGAGAGTGTGGCTAGATGAGTTGATGAGATTGAGATTTGGAAAGGCGAGTAAAAGCAAGACCTTGAGCAATATACATAGTGAGCGTGAGGGAGATGGAAATAAAAGCAAAAGAGTAATATAATACATATGTATGCATATAAAGATATTGGGCTGGACGGGACTAAATTAGTCCTAATGGTCAATCTGAACCTCCGTCTGACGTAAGCATTTGGTCCAATTTGGCCAGTCCAGTTGTCTTATTAGGTTGCTTTTTTCTTTATTTGGGTGGGCCATGTTAGGATTAAGGTTTTGATGATAACAAAGTGAGTAATTTGTGTTTCAGCATGTTGATCGATCACCTGATCAATCAAGGTTTTATCGATAAGCTGATACATAATAACTCTGTTTAATTAAGTAAACTCAGTAGAAACTTTGATCGATAACATGTTAAATAATGTGTTGATCGATCATTTGATCGATCATCTTAACTTAGTCGTATATGAAAATTTGGGATAAATTATCAATCACTTGATCGATAATCGGGATACAAATTTGATAGGTGTTTATCGATTACATGATCGATAAACCAATTATCAATGAGAAGACAGATAAATGGCAATGCACTTTACTCATTCTATATTTTGCTTTTGTCACCATTTATCGATCACATTATCGATCAGCCATTTATCGATAATATGATCGAACATTGTCTCATAACTTTGCGTGCAGGTATTTATTTCAGTGGCTTATCGATTACCTGATCGATCAGAAAATTATCGATCACATGATCAATAATCAAAATATCTTTGTTACATCGTGGCTCTTCGATCACCTGTTCGATAATCAGATTATCGATAATATTACCAATAACCACTTCATGTTTACCTTGTTTTCACATAACATGATCGATAAATCAGCCTTTTAGTTTTACAAGAATAGATTTCTTTATCAATAACATTATTGATCAACCTTTTATCGATTACCTATTCGATCAACTTACATAGCCTGTGTTTTCACTAAATATACTTTTGCTTATTGTTTACCGATAAGGTTATCCATCATCTATTTATCGATAAAGTGTTCGAAAATTAGTGTTTCAAAAGTTATTTCTATAACACTCTGTTTATTAATTAACTGATCGATCAACAAGTGTTCGATCACTTATTTGATCATGAGGCGATTTCAGTTTAAACCTTAAACTAGTCTCGATGTTTCTCAAAATTTATCATATATTTTGTTCGAGCTTTTCTTAGCCTTCATAAATGTCTTATTTCACTATTTAAAGAGTTTCAAAAGCAAAAGCCACCTTGATCCTCATTGTCTATGCATCATAGTATGATGTCACTATTTCCTTTTATCGATCACCTGATTGATAAACTGTTGATCCATCACTTGATCGATAATCTTAGTTATCTGGTTCAAAAGCTTTCACTCAGAATAATCAATAACCTGATCGATCAAGTAATAATCAAACATCACTTCGATCAAGCATGTTCAGTTACTACCCAGTGCATCTGACAACTGATTGATTCTAACCATAAACTATGAATATTCGTTTATCATTTGTTAGGATCTACTTTTGATCTTATTCTACGAAGAAAAACTTATTGAATTAATGTATTTTTGTGAATTATGAAGAAAATGTTAGAAGCAATCTCACCCAAGAGGGGTTGAATTGGGTGAGTTAAAAAAAATTATGAAATTAAAACGAGACAATATCGGAAACAGAGAGTTAGAGTTAAGAGGGATTTCACCACAGAGGGAAGACACAGGATTTATACTAGTTCGGTCTTAACCACTTGACCTACGTCCAGTCCTCATAACACCTCTAAGTATTTCACTATCTACCAAGATTGATCAGGCTCTTGGTGCCTCAGTACAGTAAGTGAATCACTCAATCACTCCCCCTTTACTCCCGTAAGGATAAAACCCACTCAAGAGTCCACACTCTTGAGTATCACTCAGTAGTGATTAATAAAGGATAGATATCGACTCTCTTACAAAGTGAATTTTAATGATGAACACTGACGCTCAGTAATGTTGAAGGAACAGAGTATTAAATGCTAGACTTAATAATCACAGAAGGTAGTTCCGATATTCAATCCTCTCATTAATGCTTCTTCGCGCCTTTTATAGTTGAGATCGTTAAGTAACCGTTAGACGGAAGAGCTTCTAGCCGTTGTGACTTCGTTTGCGTGTTTCGCCAGTTCCAACGGTTCCGCCATTAATGCGTCTGAGCTTCTGACACTGTAGGTTACAGGCTACGTAATCCCGTTGAAGAGCCATTGTAATTTCTCTTAGTAATCTGCATATTTTAAACTTAAATAAGTAAGAGTCTTGCGGTGTAAGCTTTAGTCATGAACCAGGAAGAATGACTAATTGATTACTCAATGATTCTAGATGAAATGAATTATCTATAAAAAGTGCAGAAAGACATTTTGGACATGGTTGATCGGAGTGGTGATCGATTACTGGTTGATCGATTAGGTTATTGAAAAACAGAGTGAGAAATTTTCGATCAGTTGAAGAGGTTTATCGATCAGATGATGGAACAATGGTTTATCGATCAGGTGATCGATAAAGTGCAACAGGAAATCTTAGGCTAATTTGTAAATCAGAGTTCCCTTGAATGTACATTACTTAGTAAAGTAATCATGAAGATTATGCAAGCTAAAAAACAGTTTGGAAGTAAGTAGACAAGTGAGTATGAGAGATGTTATAGCTTGCTAAAATTAAACTGACAGAAGTCAATGATTGATTAGTTTATCGAGTAAAGGTTGATTGATCAATTTATCGATAATTCAAGTGTTACTGAATTGAAGCTTTAATGCATGTTTATCGAACACATTATCGATAAGGTTGTGATCAATAATGTTATCGATAAGAGTTAAATGTAAAGCCTTTAGTGAGAAACCAGAATACCAAGAATTATTGAATAGGTGATCGATCAAGACATGTTTGATCAGATTATCCATAAACAGTGAGGCGAAGAATTTGTTCTAAAGTTGTTTTGTCGATCATGTTATCTAAAAAAGAATGTTATGTAGGAGAGCTTAATTATCGATAAGGTTATCGATAATTTAGTTCTAGGAAAAACTAAGTAAAAGCAACTGGCACAAAGATTATCGATCATGTTATCGATAATTTGATGATCGATAAAGTTATCGATCAATAGTCTATAATAGTACCTGCATTTCAGAAGGTTAGAGCTCAATGTTCAATCATATTATCGATAAAAGAATGATCGATAAACAATGACAGAATCAATAATCAAAACAGGTAGAGTGTCTTACCATTTATCGATGTCGTTATCGATAACTCATTTATCGATTACTTGATCAATAAGATCAGTTCAGATTCACTTCTTTTTATCTGTCACTTGTTCGATCATCTTGGATTATCGATCAATCTATCGATAATCGACAGTTACCTTATGACTTTTTCGTTAGCGATAATCGATCATTTTATCGATCAATGAATTATCGAACAGCTCATCGATTAAAATAATTAATATTAAACTGATTTATACTGAACAGTTATCTGACAGCTTATCGATAATCATTTGATCGATCAGATGATCGATCAACACACTTAACCAATTTAATCTAACTTTGTTATCATCAAAACCATAATCCTAACAGAAAATCCCAAGGCACTCCAACGGTTGTCAAGTAGCCTGTAACCTACCTTGTCAGAAGCATTAATGGCGGAAGTTGTTGCAACTAGAAAAACAAGTAACTGGACTCACAACGGCTAGAAGCTCTTCCGTCTAACGGTTACTAAACAACCTCAACTATAAAAGGCGCGAAGAAGCATTAAATGAAAAGATTGAATATGCGAGCTACCCTCTGTTGATTTTTACTGTTGCATTCAATACTCTGTTCTTTCATAACACGAGCGTCAGTGATTATCATTTATTCACGCTGTAAGAGAGTTTATTTACTACTCATTATCATGTTTGTGTGATACTCAAGGGTGTGGACTCTTGAGTGGGTTTGTAACCTTACGGGAGTAAGGGGAGTGATTGAGAGTTTCAATTACTGTACTGAGGCGTCAAGAGCCCGATCAATCTTGGAACATAGTGAAAATACTCAGAGGTGTTCTGAGGACTGGACGTAGGTCAAGTGGTTGAGACCGAACCGTTATAAATCTTGTGTCTTCCTCTCTACGGTGAAATCATTCTAAACTCACACTCTCTGTTTCTGATAATTCTTTGTTTTAATTTCGTAAATTTTTATAACTCACCCCATTCACCTCCCTCTTAGGTGAGACTGTCACTAACATTTGGTATCAAAGTAGGTCTCTCTTCAGTAAAGACTTAACAACCCGAAGAGAGATCCCATGGCAGGATTCAGAGACAGTGTGCTACCTGAAGGGTGCTTAACATCCAAACCGCCAGGCTTCAATGGTAAAACTACACCTTCTGGAAGATGAGGATGAAAATCTTCATCAAGACAACCGAGTATGGATTAGGACGTGATAGAGCATGGTAACTATGGGAAGCACTGGAGATATCACGAAGGGACCATCGGTGTAAAATAGAGTAGAATCAACACTCTCACCACAGAATTCAGCTATTCAGAATGAAGGATGAAAGAGCGTCTGAGACATGGAAGCTAGATTTTCTCATCTCATAATCTCTCATCACACGGCACTCAGAAAGAAGTATAGTCAGGAGGACCAAGTGAGAAAAAATTTTAAGTGGTCTCACAAAAGAATAGAGCCAAAGGTAACAGCAATTGAAGAAATAAAGGGAGAATCAATTGGCTTTGTTGCAGCGCTATTCGAAAGCCTTGCAGAATATAAGAGCAAGAAAAGATACAAAAAGGAGATAAATGAGAAGAACCGCAAAAAGTATCACTCTTAAACTCAAGAGAGCGAAGATGACAACGAAGAAGACCTGGAGGATGATGAAATGGGTCTTATCGTCAGAAGATTCAAGAAATTCTACAAGAGTAGAGCTGGAAAGAAGTTCCAATCAAAACACAAAATCTCAACATCTCAGAATGAGTCGAAAGAACTGATCATCTGCTTCGAATGTAAGAAACCAAGACACATCAAAGCAGAGTGTCCCCAACTATCCAAGATGAGGACAAAGAAAAGAAGAAAGAAAGATTTAGGAAAGAAAGCCTTTGTCACATCCAATCTGGTGTGACAGCTCTTTGGAAGAAGAAGAAGAAAGTGATGATGAAGAAACCGCCAACATCTGTCTCGTGGCTCAGGAAGACGAAGAATCAGAGACAGATGAGGTAATCACTTCTAACCCTCTTATGATGAATTACTGTATGAATACAATGCATTAAATTTGGAATTAGTAAGAATTGCAAAAGAGTTGGTAAGCTCCAAGAAAAGTAATAAAGTTCCTAGAAGAACAGCAAACGAAGCCTGAAGATAACGTATCCCCCTCCGGATGCATGGAATGTGAAAAGAACAGAAAGAAGGCCAAGGATCTCACAAAAACCTTAGAAAATTCACTAAGGGTAGTGAATGCTCAAAGTGATTTTAGGAGCTCAACGATGTTCGATGGATAAACTGGAATAGGATATGATCCTGTTCAGGATAAGTCGAAGGGAAAGAAGAAGAGAGTGGTCGATCATATCTTACATTCTTTAGAAATACTATTCATTCCTCTAATCCATTTGTACTTTGCTCTTATTGCAACCATAAAGGTCATACAACCTCTTCTTGTTATCACAAGAAGAAAGGGATTTACGGGATATTAAAATGGGTGCCCAAAGGTACTTATGTGCCTAGGACAACTCATACTAACCAAAAAGGACCCAAGAAGGTATGGGTACCTAAAACATGATTGTGTTTTTTGTAGGTATGCCTCAAAGCATCCAGAACGAACAAATGGTACATCGACAGTGGATGCTCTAGACACATGACGGGTGATACCGAGAAGTTTACATCACTCAAGCCAAAAGACGGAGGCAAAGTAAGTTTCGGTGGCAATCAATCCGGAAGAATTGCTGGAATTGGAGAGATAGGAAGTAACAAAGGAATGAAGGTGGAAGATGTGTACTATGTGAAAGGTCTGTGTCACAATCTACTCAGTGTCAATCAGAGTACCGACAAAAACAACTGGGTGATCTTTGATTCTAAAGAATGCTTAGTAATAAGTAAAGACGATCTGCCATTGAAGAAAGAAGAGTTGAATATAAAGCTGAGAGCTCCAAGGGACGGTAACTGTTATACACTTCAAATTGACTCTAAATCTTTTGAAAACTGTTTTATTAGTAAAAAGGAAGAAAGTTGGGTTTGGCATAAATGTCTAGCACATGTTAACATGAATCAAATTTTAAAATTAACAAAAGGGATTTGGTTGTTGGTTTACCAAAAATTTAGTGTGACATGATATTATTTGGCGACGCCTGTCAGAAGGGTAAACAAACAAAGTCTTTATTTAAATCAAAGAAGACAGTCTCAACCGAAAGGCCTCTCCAAATGCTTCATATGGACTTGGTTGGTCCGTCGAGAGTGAAAAGTTTCGATGGAAACCTATACACTCTTTTGATAGTTGATGACTATTCAAGATTCACTTGGACTTTGTTTCTTTCCTTTAAAGATGAAATGTTTAATGCATTTATTGTTTTGGCCAAAAAGGTCCAAAATGAGAAAGGTATTTCCATTGTGTCAATCAGGTCTGATCACGGA